>NC_138769.1:705967606-705970106 GCF_965119305.1 Pelophylax lessonae | reverse complement strand
CTGTGGGGGAGGTGGGGTGGGCTTGTGAAATCAATACAGAGACCTGTGTTCCTAAATAGGATGAACACAGGAGCTCTGCATTGATTCCTGAGAGAACAATGGTCTGCTGTGTTTACAACCGGGAGCAACCGCAGCCGCCGGCCTGGTAGATCAGCTTTCTCGCTGGTGAGTGGGCGGGCCCACAGGATCGCTCCCACAAACCGCTGTACAGGTACAGCAATTCGCAGGGAACCTGCCGACGTATATAGGCGGCGGCTGGTCAGCAAGTGGTTAAAGGAGAATTCCAGGATAACCTAACTAATCTTAAAAATGCTACCCCAACACACCTATGCTGACTAAACTGTAGAAGATTACGTACCTATCTTCAGGCTGCTCCAGTCAGGTCACGTGATCAGCTGCTGGCAAGGCACAGCAGTGGCTGCAGGGGAGCAGAGGCAGCACTGACAACCACTGCTTACTGTCACATGGGATCACATGACCAGACAAGAGCGGCCTAAAATAAGTATATACTCTGACCAATCATAACTTTATATAAGACCAACCTAACTTAAAGTAGGTCCCCCTTTTGCTGCCAAAACAGCCCTGTCCCATCAAGGCATGGACTCCACTGGAGTGGACCTCTGGAGATATGCTGTGGTATCTGGCACTAAGCTGGGAGTAGCAGATCCTTTATATTCTGCAAGTTGTGAGGTGGGGCCTCCATGAATTGGACTTGTTTTTCCAGCACATCCCACAGATGCTCGATTGGATTGAGATCTGGAGAATTTGGAGGCCAAGTCAACACATCAAACTAGTCTTCTTCAAACCATTGTTGAACCATTCTTGCAGTGGGGCAGGGCGCATTATGCTGCTGAAAGAGGCCACTGCCACCAAGGAATACTGTTTTCATGAAGGGGTGTACTTGATCATCAACAAGGTTTAGGTAGTTGGTACGTGTCAAAAGTAGCATCCACATGAATGGCAGAACTCAAGGTTCTCTGCAGAACAATTGCCCAAAACATTACACTGCCTCCATCGTCTGCCTTCATCTCATACTGCATCTTGGTGCCATCTCTTCCTCAGGTAAGCGACACACACACACAGCCGGCCATCCACAGGTTGTAAAAGAAAAAGTGATTCATCAGACCAGGCCACCTTCTTTCATTGCTCGGTGGTCCAGTTCCAATGCTCACCTGCACATTGTAAGTTTTTTTTACTCTTTTTTATTGCAAGAGGTGCATACATAACTTTATAAGGTAAAGTAATATGTAGAAGCAGTTACAAAGAATTCTGTATTACATTGTGTTCTAACCATTGTAGGCTCTTTTGGCTGTGGTCACAGTTGAGCATGGGCACCCTGACCAGTCTACGACTGCGCAGCCCCATACACAACAAACTTTGATGCCCATTTTTTCTGCTTTCAACATATCAGTTTCAGGGACAACATGTTTACTTGCTGCCAAATGTATCCCACCGACTTCCAGATTCCATTGTAACGGGATGATCCATATCATTGACTTTACCAGTCAGTGGTCATACATTTATGGATGATCCTTGTAGATCTTCCTTAGAGAGGTTAGTCAGAGGTGTTAGGAAGGGGGAGGCAGTGGCGTAGCGTGGGTTGTCAGCGCCCGGGGCAAGGTAAGTAATTTGCGCCCCCTACACAAACCTACCTGACCACTACACAGACACCTACACTGACCTACCTTATCCCTGCACTAACCAACCTGATCACTACACTGACCTACCTAATTTCTATACTGACACCTACACTGACCTACCTGAGCAATACACAGACCCAACTGATTCCTACACTGACCTACCTGACCACTACTCAAACCTACCTGACAATTACACTGACCACTACAGAGACCTACCTGATTCCTACACTAAGGATGGCTGAGCAGGCTCCTAAATGGCAGCATGACACTGCGCCCCCCCAGATTTTGCGCCCGGTGCGGCTGGCCCCCCCAGCACCCCCCACGCTACGCCACTGGGGGGAGGGGGCATTTTTAGGATTAGTTAGGTTTTTCTTGATATCTACTTTAACCAGTTGACGACCACGCTATAGCTGAATGACGGCTACAGCACGGCCGGATAGTTCCGAGACGCCGTCATCTGCAGAGCGCGGGCGGCGCGCTATGTGATCAGGGTCCGGAGGACACTGCTGAGCACAAATTGAGGTAAAGAGCCAATCAGCTGTCAAAGCTGATCACGGATGTAAACAGAAGCCGGTCATCGGCACTCCTCACTGAAAGCATGAGGAGAGGAGAAGAGGGCCGACAACTGGCTTTTGTAAAATGGACAATGTACACTGATAATCAGGGCACTGATTAGCAGTGCATTCCAATCAGTGCCCACCAGTGCCTTCCCAGTGTCACCCATCAGTGCCGCCTACCAGTGCCTTCTCAGTGTCACCCATCAGTGTAACCTACCAGTGCCCATCAGTCTCTGCTCAGTGTCACCCATCAGTGCCCACCAGTCCCTGCTCAGTGTCACCCATCAGTGCCACCTACCAGTG
>NC_138769.1:705795106-705962606 GCF_965119305.1 Pelophylax lessonae | reverse complement strand
CAAACTTGGCGTTTTGAATGCTTTTAAGTGCAGAGGAGGGGTTTGGGGTCTTTTAGAGCCCCAGATCCCTCCACAAGAGTACCTGTCAAGTGTAAAAATAAAAAAAAATAAACATTTTTTTTTTAAAAGTACAGAAATAATAGGCCAATAGCGATATTCAATGGCCAAATTATGGGATTTTCGTTGCCGATACCGATATCGGTTGATCACAAATATATATATATATATATATATATATATATATATATATATATAAATAAAATAATCATAAAAAGAAATATATATATATATATATATATATTTTTTTTTTTTTTTTATTTTTTTTTATTATTATTATAGATTGCTTTAACTGACATAATATGCAGATGGAGAAGCTGAAGATGCAGAAGCTCATCCCTTCAATTTGCAGATGGATGAAAAAAAAAGATTGCACACAGATGAAATAAAGTAGATCCATGTTAGTTTCTATCCCTATATCTTTTGCTGAACAATGTTTACAAACACTGTTAGATTTGACAACTTCTGTATTTACACAGCAACTCCTAGCTGTCATTTTGACAGTAAGGAATTCCTGGAAAGTGCAAAGGGGGGGGGGGGAGCAGCAGAGGGACAGAAGAACAAGACCCACTCTACACAAGACCTGTACACTTCCATTAAGTTCTTTTTTTTTCTAGAATTGTCCAGTGTCCTCAACTGTATAACAAAAACACAGCAGTTTTCTGGTCTATCATGTGACATGTTGGACTCCTTTCTCATCTGTTCTTGCATTGATGGTCTTCAATACTACAGAAAATAGAGGTTATGATGTCTGACAATCTCGGCAATATTATACTATAAGCCCAGGCCAATGGAATAACACACCCCCAGAGGGCGTGTCCATGACAGCCTGGGTTCACAGGAAGTGGGCTGAATGATGCTGACCATCAATCAACCTAGAAGAGGACTGGGGGTGGAGCAGACTTCATGAGGGGGTCAGCGAAAAGAAGAGAAGAGGCGACTATTACGGCAAAAGGAGCATTTATTTTGAAAGAAATTTTATTTTGAAAGAAAAAAACGGCAATTTATTAAAAGAAAAATAAATAAAAAAAATTTTAAAAGAAAAAATAATTATACTGGGGTTCTGCATTAAAGGGGAGTTCCAGTCGTTTTTTAGGTTTATTAGACCACTTGCCGACCGCCCACCGCAGATATACTGCAGCAGTCTGACTCAGCTGCGCGAATCGCCGTACCCATACGTCGCTCCTCGGGGGGGGGGGGGGCACGGCGATTCACGAGACGGGATGCGGATCCGGCGGCTGCGATCACTCCCCTGGAAGACAGAACAGAGGTCTGCTGTTGTAAACATGGCAGACCGTTGTTCTCTCAGTTATCACAGGGCTCTTGTGTTCCTATTTAGGAACACAGGTCTCTGGGTTGATCCAATAAGCCCTTCCCCCTCACACAGTTAGAAAAAACACACCCCTAGGCTCACATTTAACCCTTTGATTGCCCCTGGGTTAACCCCTTCCCTGGCAGTGTCATTATTACAGTAACAGCGCATATTTTTAGCACTGATTACTGTAGTAATGTCACTGGTCCCCCCAAAAGTGTCAAAAAATGGATTTTTGTAAAATCTTACCGTAAAATCCTTTTCTCTTAGCTCATCGACAGACGTAGTCCTCGGTGATACACCACCTTCGGGTTATGTTACCTCCGCAGGAGCAGGACTAGACAGGAAATTAAAAAGCTCTGGCCACACCCTAGGGGCAGTCCCAGAGGGTATATCCTCTCTCTCTCTGCCTCAGCAAATCAGTTATGTGAAAAAGCAGTGCTTAGAGAATTTAACCCAACCCAACTCCAAAACAGAGGGGCGGGGACTACGTCTGTCGATGAGCTAAGAGAAAAGGATTTTACGGTAAGATTTTACAAAAATCCATTTTTCTCTAGCGCTCATCGACAGACGTAGTCCTCGGTGATACACCACCTTCGGGACGTCCCAGAGCAGTATCACAACTGAGGGGTGGGAAAATGGAAATCAAATCCCAATCTAGAAGGCCCAACCGGTGCCAACTAGAAGTTTACAATGCTCATCCTTAATGATGAGACTCAACAAAAAAATTTTCAAACAGAAAAAAACCCTCGAGGTAGACCACCGGTCTCCTCAAATTGCGGCCTGCAAAACCTTGCGGCCAAATGAGGCATCCGCCGATGCCGTCACATCAATTTTATAGAATTTAGTAAAGGTATGTACCGACGACCAAGTGGCCGCCTTACATACCTGGACCACTGACGCCTGATGGCGAAAGGCCCAGGAAGTACTGAGCGCTCGAGTGGAGTGCGCCCTAACAGGGAACGGAGGACTCTGACCCTTAATAGAATAAGCCTGTACCACCGTTTGTCTAATCCATTTGGCAATGGTCGCGGCAGATGCAGGCAAACCCTTTCTGGGGCCATCCGTGATCACAAAAAGTGAATCCGTCTTACGGAATGATTCCGTAGCTTTCAGGTATACCCTGATTGCCCGAACCACATCCAAGGAATGCAACGCATGTTCCCGATGATGCTTGGGCTGAGGACACAAGGAAGGTAGTACAATATCTTCATTCAGATGAAAATCTGAAACCACCTTAGGAAGAAAAGATGGCTTAGGATGAAGTACTACCTTATCCCTATGAATCACTAGGTATGGGGACTGGCATGATAATGCAGCCAGTTCTGACACCCTGCGAGCAGAAGTAATAGCCACCAAGAAGACCACCTTCTGGGATAAAGTAAGCAAGGGAATCTCCCTGATGTTTTCAAAGGGAGGTTTCTGTAGAACCGACAAAACCAAATTAAGATCCCAGGGCGGTAAGGGCGCGCGGACTGGAGGAGCCAGGTGCCGCACCCCCTGGATGAAATTCCGCACCAAGGATTTGGTAGCTAAAGGTTTCTGAAAGAAGATTGCTAATGCTGAAACTTGACCCTTGATGGTGCTCAAGGCTAGCTTCTGCTCAACCCCTTGTTGCAAAAAGGCCAATATTCGAGACACCGAATAGGTACGTGGAGGAAATCCTAAAGATTCGCACCACGCAATGTAAGTCTTCCATGTGTGATAATAGACTTTGCTGGAAGTCGCTTTCCTTGCTTTAATAAGGGTAGGAATGACTGAAGTAGACAAACCTCTGTCCTTCAGTACTTGGGTCTCAATGGCCAGGCCATTAAAACCAGCGACTGTAAAGCACGAAGGTAAATAGGTCCTAGAGACTACAGACACTCCCTGAGACGAAGTTCCCACGGAAAGTCTGCGACTAACATGTCCAAGTCGGCCAGGCCGGCTTGAAGAGGCCAGCCTAGAATTTCTAGGACCACTGGCGCTGATAGGATCTGAACCAGGCGTCCCTAGAGCTATCTGGCCCCGACCATCCGAGAAAGTCTGGTCGTTTTCTGTTCCCACACATTTATCAGATACCTGATAGTTATCAGGAAAGGTGATCTTTTCTGGTTGAACCTCAGGGACCGAAGTCACCCGACTAGAAGCTACTTGGCCTATCTGGTCAATCAGATCCGATTCCTGTGAGGTATCGGGACTAATCCTAGGAAAAGGTAAAGGAAAAGATCTATACAGGGAACGGTAACTACCGCTTCCTGTACTTAAATGTTGGAAGGGAAGAATCGCACCGGTAGTAGTGGTAGATGCTCGATCTAATGTCCTGAATACCGGTGAAAACGTCCCCCCACCCTGAAATCGGGTGGGGGCGCACCTTCAGGCTGTGTACTCCTTTACTTCGGGTTTGGCTGGGTTGGTCCTCTGCTTGTCCGACCAGCCCTTCTTGAACCCTCCTGGAGGAGTCTTGCCTTTCCCGGGAGTACCAGCCGGGCGCCCTTTATGGGCGGTAAAGAAAGGTCCTCGCTTGTTGCGAGGTCCCTTAACTTTTGCAGCCTGTGGCAAAAAAGTACTCTTGCCCCCGGTGGCATCCTTAATGATTTCATCTAGGTTGGCTCCAAATAGACGATTCCCCTGAAAAGGGAGATTGGTCAAAGTCTTTTTGGAACCTAGGTCAGCTGACCAGCATTTTAACCACAGCACACGTCTGAGGATCACTGCTAACTTAGATGCATGCCCTAACAAGGGAGTAGTGTCCAAGGCTGCGTCACAGATAAACCGTAGCCCTTGTATGATCTGTTCCATCAAATCAGATGTCTCCTGGGGAATATCCTTTCCCCTAAGGTCTTGGCGTACCATTTTCGCCCATTCCGTAAGTGTCTGGGAAACTAGACCAATAACAATTACTGGTCTAAATGCTGACCCTATCAGAGAAAAGATAGTGCGGGACTCCGCTTCTATCTTTCGATCCACCGGATCCTTAAAGGACGAAGTGTCCTCCACTGGAATAACCGTGGCTTTATTCAGCCTGGAAATAGGCGGATCCACGACTGGTGGTACCGTCCATTTCTTAATGATGGATTCCTCAAACGGATAGCGTCTAGCAATACGCTTGGAAATAGTAAAGGTACGTTTAGAATGCTCCCATTCTCCTTTAATCTGATTACCAAAACATTTAGGTACAGGAAAAGCCTTCGCCGTCTTGATGGGCTTATTAGTCCCAAAAGGCCTTTCTGTTTCAGTTGCCTCTGCCGGTAAAGCCTCAAGTTTTAAGGTTTCTTGCACTGCCACAACTAGTGCGTCCACCAATGCTTCTTCCTGAATTATAGCAGGAGAAGAAGCGTCCTCCTCACTGTCTGAGGGGGCTTTACCTGGGATAACAGCCCTTGCAGAGGAACCTGCAACTGCAGTGACCATCTCTGAATCAGAGT
Organism: Pelophylax lessonae; assembly: GCF_965119305.1. NCBI lineage: Eukaryota > Metazoa > Chordata > Amphibia > Anura > Ranidae > Pelophylax > Pelophylax lessonae. Next base: position 705,957,830 of record NC_138769.1, on the reverse strand, counting down.
CCGAGGTGTCAGATAGTATAGGGGTAGGCGGGGGTCGCTTCCTTGACCCCCGTCCCTGACAGGCCGCCTCCACCCGAGCCACCATAGACTCCAAAATTGCTGTAAATGACTCTATACTCTGTGCACCGGCGGGTCCCGAGGCCCCCTCGAGGGAAACAGGTGGGGGAATATGTGTGGCAGGGTCCATAATAACTCCAGTTACTTCCTGGATGATATAATTCAAAAGTAAAGAAAAAACTTTTTTTTTTTTTTTTTTTTGACCCTCAGTGCCACAAAAAAACCCCTTAGTGTTACCTGCTAGGGATCCCTATCGATCGAGAGAGAGAGAGATAGACCCCCAGGCTCACCACTTGATGTTCAGAGTTAAACTGCAACAGCTTACAGCGCTGTCTTAGACAAACAGGAAGTCTTTTGGCTGGCTGCCCAGGAAGAAGGGAGGCGGCTCCGCCCCTCTGCACGCCTTCCGGCGCCTCCCCCAAGCTCCACGAGGTGTAGAATCACCTCAAACATGGCCGCCCCCATGCTGGAGACACGAGGCTACGCCAAAATGGCGGCTCGTGCGATCCAGCAAAAAAAAAATGGCGGCGGCCTGTGCTGACTAGCGGTGTGCTGCAGGCACACAACACTCTCTCTGTATGGGGATATGGCGTGGTTGGCGGTACCGGCCCTGGCGGACCGCATGGCCGTTCGGGAGGCCTGCTAATAGCTGGAGATCTGATTTGGAAGGCAGTCTACATGTCCATGGCTTCTGACTGGTAGGTAGCTTATACTTAACCCATAAGATTCCCAGAATGCCACAGATTACATCTTTAAAACATGTATACAATAGATTGTTAGCTCCCAAACCAAGCCTCCTGGCTTTTTGCACACATAAAATCACACTCAAAGTAGGAGGATTTGTGACATGTTATAGGATAGAAAGAACTCTTTCTTACCATACAGAGAGGGGCCCGCGTTCACCACAAAACCCGTCAGGGAAAAAGGGGGAACATACTACTCACCATACCGGAACCAGGCGGGCACCAACTCCTGACAGTACCCCTCTCCACCGGGGCGGGAGGGCTGTCGACCGATACGGACGCCGTGACTCATGGTCTTTGGCGTTTCAGCGAGACGTTTAACTCGCGGGTTCAGTCCTTTTAATGGGACTTTGTCGCGGCTGACCCAGCGCGGAGCTATGGCCTGCACGCGCTCGTAGGCTGAACTGGGGTGACCACCGGATCTCGACATCCAGCCCGTCGCCCAGTTCAGCTTTCTTGCTTGAAGATCTCACAGGAACACTGGAGAAAAAAAGCCGTCTAAAAATCCTTTTAGAAAAAAATTCTTGCCAGGACCTAAGATCCCAGCAAGGTATCTAGGTCCTTACTCCTAACTAGACAGAAAATAACTGATTTGCTGAGGCAGAGAGAGAGAGGATATACCCTCTGGGACTGCCCCTAGGGTGTGGCCAGAGCTTTTTAATTTCCTGTCTAGTCCTGCTCCTGCGGAGGTAACATAACCCGAAGGTGGTGTATCACCGAGGACTACGTCTGTCGATGAGCGCTAGAGAAAATGTCAGTTAGGGGTTCGATCTGGTCGCCGCAATCCCGCTAAAAATCACTGATCGCCTCCATTACTAGAAAAATAAATAAGACAAATCTATCCCCTAGTTTGGAGACGCGATAACTTTTGCGCAAACCAATCAATATACGCTTTTTGGGAATTTTGTTTTTTTACCAAAAATATGTAGCGAACACAAAATTGGCCTAAAAGGATGAAAAAAAATTGATTTTTATATTTTTTATTGGGAATGTTGTATAGCAGAAAGTGAAACGTTTTTTTTTTTCCAGAATTGTCGCTCTTTTTGGGTTTATAACGCAAAAAAATAAAAATATCACAGGAGGTGATCAAATACCACCAAAAGAAAGCTCTATTTATACCAAAAATACGTAGCAGAATACAAATTGGCCTAAAATTATGAAAAATTTCGATTTTTAAATTTTTCTTTTGGGGAATGTTATATAGCAGAAAGTGAAAAATTATTATTATTTTTTTAGAATTTTCGCTCTTTGTTTATATCGCAGAGGTGATCAAACACCACCAAAAGAAAGCTCTATTTGTGGGAAAAAAAGGACATACATTTTTTTGGGGTATAGCGTCGCACAGCGGCGGCAATTGTCAGTAAGTGTTGGTTCACATTATCGCGACACGACTTCGGGGGCGACTTCGGCACAGCTTGCACCGACTTCACATAATGGAAGTCAATGCAAGTCGCTCCGACTTCGCCCAAAAGTAGTGCAGGAACCTTTTTCTAAGTCGGAGCAACTTGAGTCGCTCCTATTAGAACGGCTCCAATTGCACAGAATGGAGCACGACTTGTCAGGCGACCAAGTCGCCTGACAAGTCAGAACAGTGTGAACCGGCACTTAAAGTAACGCAGTGCCGAATCGCAAAAAAATGGCCTGGTCATTAAGGGGGAAAATCTTCGGGTCCAGAAGTGGTTAAAGTGGAGTTCCAGTTCTTTTTAGGTTTATTAAAAGTCAGCAAAAAAAAGTGTAGCTGCTGACTTTTAACACACACTCACCTGTCCCAGGATCCAGCCGCCTGAGTCCTCGGCTCACCCCGGCATCTCTAGCTTGTGGCTTCACAGCTGGGTGTGCACTGTGCATGCGCGAGTCGTGCTGCCCCTGCTTAGTGGACAGGCAATCTTCTGGGACCTATGACGTGTCTCAGAAGATTGCAGGGAGGGAGGGGGGAGAGGAGAAATTCTGCTTGAGCCATCTAGGTGACCCAAGCGGAAGTGGTAGCGAGTACCTGTCAAATCTCGGTACCCGCTCCCCCCCCAAAAAAATGACATGCCAAATGTGGCATGTCAGGAGGCCTTAATACAGAAGTTCCAGTTTTGGAAATCCTGGTTTGTGTGTACAGGCTGTAGAAATCCAGAGGCATTGCACAGTGATTGTGTGCTTCTGGTCCTTTCAGTTCCAATCCATCAGCCTGCTCAGTGACTGAACACAGACGCAGTGTGTGAGATGCACAGATCTCATCTCGGCAGATGCTGACTCCACGTCACCGTACACAGGGAGCCATCAGGGGGGGGGGGGGGGGGGGGGTTTGCGGGGGGAATCTACAAATCTACATGAAAAACTCCAAGTATAAAATACAAAAATATAAACATTCTCTTTAGATAGATAGATAGATAGATAGATAGATAGATAGATAGATAGATAGATAGATAGATATTTTTCTTCTTTTATTAATTTCTTTATTTATGGCATCAACATGGCCTTCACCTGAATGTTACAATGATGGCTCAAAGTGCTCCTGGCACTGGCTGACAATACATCATATCAATTTAAAGCTGGACTCCAACCTTCCCTTCAGTCTTGCACGGTTGTACAGGCTCCTCTCCTGTACTGAAATTACGTACTCCGATTTCGCTGCACACTGTGAGCTGCTCACAATATGCATTAGAAGCTGCAGATGGAGCCCACCTCATTTCCAGGCTGGAGGACATCCGTCATCTAGCCCAGTGACGGCAAACCGTGGCACCCCAGATGTTTTGGAACTACATTTCCCATGATGCTCAACTACACTGCAGAGTGCATGAGTATCATTGGAAATGTAGTTCCAAATTATCTGGGGTGCCAAGGTTCCCCATCACTGCCCTAGGTAATGCCCATATTGATGCTGAGCCTCTATTATTTAAAGGATTAAAATACTGTAAATGAAAGGGGTGGGCCAGGGACCGTCAAGCTGGGAGGAGGAAAGGGCTAGATCAGTGATGGCGGACCTTGGCACCCCAGATGTTTTGGAACTACATTTCCCATGATGCTCAACTACACTGCAGAGTGCATGATTATCATTGGAAATGTAGTTCCAAAATATCTGGGGTACCAAGGTCCGCCATCACTGATCTAGCCCTTACCTCCCCCCAGCTTGACGGTCCCTGGCCCACCCCTTTCATTTACAGTATTTTAATCCTTTCAATAGAGGCTCAGCATCAGTATGGGCATTACCTAGGGCAGTGATGGCAAACCTTGGCACCCCAGATGGTTTGGAACATTTCCCATGATGCTCATGCACTATGCAGTGTACTAGAGCATCATGGGAAATGTAGTTCCAAAACATCTGAGGTGCCAAGGTTTGCCATCACTGACCTAGGGTGGTCTGCCTGCCTAGGAACACCCATTCATCCAGACTGGCATCCATCCATCCAAGCATTTTGATATTTGCACAACTCCTCCCAAGAGCACAGCAAAAGTCCCAGTTCACACATATATGCGATGCGGGAACCCTACGAATCCACTGCGGGTTCCCGCATTGCATTCAACTTACAGGCAGTTAACACTGCCATATGCGAATCGCTGGGGGGTGTCAATACATGGTTAACGACCCCCCCAGATCAGTTTGCTTATCGCGGTGCGAACTGTCAGTTCGGACATGAATCAGATTGCATAGGTTTGAATATCCATGCGATCAGATTCTGGTGCGGACCCAAAAAAGGGTCCTGTGCAAGTTGGGTACGAATCTGATGAGACTTCAGCCATACAATCTGTATGGCTGAATTTGCATCGCACAGACATTGCATGTGAATTTTTTAGAGCAGTGCGCTCCGGATCACATGCAATGTCTGTCATCGCATATATGTGAACCAGCGCTCAGGGCTGAGAGCTCAAGAGGAGTACTGAGGGAGGGTGCTGTGATGTTTGCAGGAAGCTCTGTACAGCACTCTGCTGGTCCTGCTTACCAGCCATGATCTGCTTTCATTGCAAAGAGAAGCACCTAAACCAACGGCTGCAAGATTAGCATTACCGGCAAGGTCGGCTTTTTAAATGCCCCTACTCTCTTTATTTAAACTGCACATTAAAAACTTCAAGGAGCAGGAAAAAAAAAAAAAAAAAAAAAAAAGGATTATCTATACTCCCCTATCTACTTCAGCATCAGTCATACGCTGCAGCTGTCCCCCACTGGCTCTAACCCCAAGAACTGAGTGATCACGTGACCATTGGTCACTCAGTTCCCAAGTCTGCTATGTGCATACACTGGGTCTGTTCTCTTCCCCTACAGCATTCACTGGAGTGCCAGGCTGGGGAGGGGGCAGGAGCGACACGCTGAGAGGATGAGCCAGTTGTCAGTCAGGCATCTAGGTGGATCCCGACAATAATATCAGGATTCACCCAGATGCCTGACCAGCATCTGGCTTAGACATGAGGGAGGATCCAGATATCCAGAGAGGACGTTCCCCGCCTTGTGATAACGGCCGAACAGCATCGGTTATCACCAGAGAGTCGATCGCTGGCTCTAAAAAAAAAAAAAAAAAGAAAAAATGGTACTGGGCATTACCCCGGTACAATCACTTCTTCAAGCCGACGTACAGGTACCTCGTTTTGCGGGGAGTGGTTAAGAAAGCTCTCATTGACTAACATGGTATGTGCGGGTCTGTGACTTCAGCCGACAGCGGACTTTAGAGCGCCGTCAGCAGATTCTGGGTAAGAGGATAGCAAAAGTAAGCGTACCCACTAGTAAAGTATGGCCAAAAAAAGCTCTTAAAAAAAAAAAAAAAAAAGGGAGGAAGACCTAGGAGGAAGAAAAAGTTGGATACTATACTTATCATTTCTCCCGCTTTCTTTATCAGCAGAGGTGATGAGATTTTGGGGCACTTTAAATCCTGAAAGAAGAAGCGGCAGCAAGATCTGGTGTATTCTATATTTTCCAATTCTCAGCGGAATGATGACGTCCCCCCCATCTAGGCAATGCAGGGAAAAGGTCAATTCTAAAACTTTTTCCCCCCGACAGGTCTTTAAAAACTTTTATGCTGCATTTAAACCAGGAGGGTTGTTATCTTTAAAAAGCCAAAACATGCATTTGAGCTGCTCAGACAAAAAGTTATTTTGCAATCCAATTGCATTAATTGGCGAGCCAGTCAGTCCTGACAATACAAAAAAGGAAAAACCTTTTTTGGCTCATCTACAGAACACAGCAATCCATCCATAAGGGGATATTTATAAATAGTAGAATTAGTCATTGACAAGGTGAGGGGGTGACATGTTCCATCATTACACAGCGCTGGGCCAGCTCCTCATGCCATCCCTACATCTGGCTGATGTGATGCGACTCCTGCATCAGAGGCAGCCATTAGTATTCTGCGCCCGAGGCCAGGCTGGGCCGTTCTCGCTGAAGCCGTACGTGCCATTCTGAGAAGAAGCCAAAATTCATTTTTATTCTCCCATTAGCGATGCTGACGGGGCAGAGCTGAAACATGATACAGAAGGCTGCTGTCATTAGCAAGGGAGGTGCTGCCAAGATTTTACAATGAACCCGATCTCGCTAACAATGCCAGTAAAGAACTCGCAGATTTACCAGTAAAGCTCTAGTTTAAAGAAGAACGCCGTCCACAGAGGAAAGGAGCAGTGATCTACAAAACTACAAAGAAGGAAGCACCCAATATTTGCAGCTCCATCACGCCTTGCTGGTGCAATCTCACACTGTTCCCTTGAGGCCCGGTTCACATTGGTGCGACATGCGCTCCGACTTTGAGAGCACATCGCATCACAAGTCACACCCCATGAAGTGCAATGGAACCGTTCTAAGAGGAGCACCTGGAGTCGATCCGATCTAGAAAAAGTTTCCTACACTACTTTTGGTCCCATCAAAAAGGGAGAGGGTAATCTAAGCTTAGAACCTCTTCGCAGCCAAGCACTATAACCCAGTTACAAGGCACATAAATAATTCATAATCAAAGTGCGACGCTGTACATATATAAAGTGCTTATATAAGATCAAAGTAGGTATAAACAAAAACTATTGAGACAAAAGCAAAGTTCTTAAAAGGTAAAAATCAAAAAAAAAAAAAAAAAAAAAATATATATATTTTTTTTTTCTTGTTTTGACCTTTAAAGACTTGGTTTTGTCTCAATACTTTGTTTATACCTACTAGGTCTTGTATAAGCACTTTATATATGCACAGCGCCGCACTTTGATTTTGAACTACTTTTGGTCCAACTTCTGCATGACTCGCATTGGCTTCTGTTAACGACTTCCGGACTTCCCACCGCATATTTACGTCAGTACTTTGACGTTAAATACCAGGGTTATGGCAGAAGCTACCTGCCATAACCCTATTTTTTTTTTACACAGCTGGCGATCCAGATTTTAAAAAAAAAAGTGGTTCTGAAGGCAGATTCGCAATGGCATCACTTTCATGGGCAGCGGGAGAGGTGCCCCCCCCCCCCTCCCGTTGCTTCCCGGTCATTTTCCCCGCTTACCGGAGCCGATCCGATTCTGTGCATGGATGGGCACAAATCGAGTGGGGGCAAGATAATCCCCACTCAACTATGCCCCTGGGGGACCAGAGCAACGTCAAACATTACTTCCGCCCAACGGCCCTAAAGGGCCTTTTTTTTTTTTTAGCAAAAGTAAAGTTACTTTTTTTTTTGCTTTGAAGTGTAAATGAGAGATACGAGGTCTTTTTTTTACCCCAGATATCTTAAAAAGGAGGACCTGACCTGCTTATTTCTATTACAAGGGATGTTTACATTCCTTGTAATAGGAATAAAAGTGATCAAAATTGTATTTATTTATTTTTAATAGGCACAGTGTAAAAAAAAAAAAAAAATCAAAGCGTCCCATTCCTCCGAGCTCAGGCGCAGAAGTGAACGCATTCACAAGTCGCGCCCACATATGTAAACCGTGTTCAAACCACACATGTGGAGGGATCACCACGATTGTTAGAGCGAGTGCAATAATTCTAGTACAAGACCTTCTCTGTAACTCTAAACAGGTAACCTGTGTAGCCGGGATCAGACTACTACAATATATATGTATCTGCAGGTTTATTATTATTGTTGGAATTGCCTGTGTGCCCCTTTAAGACCGCTTTCAGGAGGAGATCGGCCTCTCGCAGGAAGCGGAAGACTTGGGATTGTGGGAGATGTAGTTCAGTACTGGGAGCAGACTGCTATCTGGATTGCTGAAGGAACTGTACTCCCGGGGAGCAATGGGGAAGTGAAGGACCATGGGAGAGACTATAAACCTATCTGCTTCACAGTGTGCATGATCTCTTGCTTCTGGGACCCAGTGAGTGCGGATCAGCCTGTTGAGTGCTCACAGTACTGTTGGTTGAGGCATAGGACATGAGGCTTAACAAGAGTGCGGAGCTTGTCCTCCTCGGAGCAGATGCTGATATCTGCATGGTGGATGCTGATACAGTGTAGCTGAAGAGGCAGCGAGCGGAGGCCAGACAGACTGACCGAGGCAGCAGAGTATCGATCACTCCCAGACACCGGATCGTGGGAGAGCGCTTCATCAGTATTGCAGGATCCTCACATATGGACATCAAAGAACGGAAGGGTGCCTGTGTGAAATCCTAACCGCAAGAATAACCTTTTTCCATCAACACACTGACTGCAGACAGTATTGCACATATCACTTCTTTTGGGATTACAAATATCACATTGGACAGTGATAAGAGCTCCAACTGCTGGTGAAGACTTAGCAGGGCCTTGCTAGGAAAGGGGTTGACACCTGGTATACCCTAAAGGGGACACACTTAATGTACTTTATTGCACTATTAACTAGAAATGTTACAGCTTTGGTATAGTTCTAAGTTCTTTAATCTAAGCAACAGTAATAGTAGAGCTATAAAGGTTCACAGTCAGACTATTGTGCTACTATTGTTCATTGATATTGTTTGTTTACCATTTCTTTATATATATCAGTCCTGCGGAATCTCACTGGTTTTGGTGGGATTTGACTGACGGGTAAAGAATAAACGGGTATAAGTAAGTAAAAAAGCAAAACATCTCTTTTTGTGTCAGTGTGTTCTTAAAGGTATACTTACAATGTCAGAATCTAGAGTGTCAGGTGGGTTGGACAGTTCACAGGGTCATGGGAGTGCTGAGAAACACTCATCAACCAGCAGCCCTCAAGGGGGCAGCGCTACACCTGTAAACATTTTGAAAGCATTGGCTATGGAGATTTTTAAATATCGTAGTTTATCGTCATTCCACGAGCGTGCGCAGTTTTGAAGCATGACATGTTAGGTATCTATTTACTCAGTGCCGGTTCACACTGGGGCGACCTGTGAGGCGACCTGGTCGCCTCACAGGTCGCCGCAGGTCGCCTCCCATAGGGAAGCTGCGGACCCGTTCTAATAGGAGCGACACAAGTCGCTCCGACCTAGAAAAAGGGTCCGGAGCTTCTTTGGGGCGACCAGGAGGCGACCACCATAGACTTCAATGTTATGAAGTCCGTGGCGTCCGCTCCGAGGTCGCGGCGCGCTGCTCGCACCGCGATCTCGGAGGTCGCCCCTGCAAGTAGCGTCGCGGTAATGTGAACCGGCGCTTAGAGTAACATCATCTTTCACATTATACAAAAAAAAAAATAGCTAACTTTACCGTTTTCTTATTTATTCCAAAAAGTGTATTATTTCTTAAGAAATTGTGTTTGCAAGACCGCTGCGCAAACACAGTGTGACAAAAGATTGCAATGACCCCCATTTTATGCTCTAATCTAGGGTCTCGGCTAAAAAAAAAAAAATGTATTTTATACTAATATAATAGATTGAAAAAATATTGCCTGGTTGATGAGTCATGATTTCAGCTGGGACATTCAGATGGTAGGGTCAGAATTTGAAAGTATGGATCCATCCTGACTTGTATCAACGGTTCAGGCTGGTGGTGGTGTAATGGTGTGGGGGATATTTTCTTGGCACACTTTGGGCCCCTTAGTACCTTCTGATGGCTCCTTCCAGCAGGATAATGCACCATGTCACAAAGCTCCAATCATCTCACCACTGGTTTCTTCACCATGAGAATGAGGTCACTGTACTCCAATGGCCTCCACATTCACCACATCTCATCCAATAGAGCACCTTTGTGGATGTGGTGGAACAGAAGATTCTCATCATGGATGTGCAGCCGATGATTCTGCTGCAACGGTGTGATTCTATCATGGTCACTATGGACCAAAATCTCTGAGGAATGTTTCCAACACCTTGTTGAATCTTTGCCACGAAGAATGAAGGCAGTTCTGTAGGCAAAAAGGGGGTCCAACCCAGTGCTAACAATGTGTACCTAAAAGTGGCCAGGGAGTGCATAATATCTAAAGATATGTTATCCCTGATGCTTTTATTGATAGTCATACGTGTACTTTTTCTATATTGATCACTAATATTTCATAAATAGTTGTCACTTATCCCACCAACATTAAATCGCAAAATATGGACCGAAAAACGATTGAAAAAGAGAAAAAAAAAAAAATTGCTATACACCAACATAGGGGTTGTCTACAAAAATTCTATAAAGCGATGGTCTCCCTGGGTAGCTGTGCATTTATTACTGGTATATTCAGTTACATCATTTCATATATTTGTGTTATTATTTGATCAGATGTGCTCCTAGAGCTCTTCATTCTTTTACTGCTGTATTCTATTGTTTTTATTTATGTAATGATTCTGTATGTTCTATTGTTTGATTTTGTGTACTGGCATTTGGAGCTGAATTGTTATATTATTCTGCCAACTATCTTACATGCATTGTTAAGATACAATATGTCTATGGATCGTACTGGTCCCCCCCCCCATTGTGGTTTTGGACATCATACACTAAAAACTCAAAAACTGATTGATCTGAAAAAGGAGGAAGCACAGCCTGCATATGTAACAGCCTATCTATACCGAACAAGAGCATTTATAAAGACTGGCTTTTGACCTTTCATCCAAAATTCCAGAAAAACTGCTAGATTACATATAGTATACAGATAACTGCCCTGCCTGCCAAAGATTTGCAGTTTTTTAAAGCCTAATTGCAACTGCATAAAATGTAAAAAATACTGCATTTTTTGATTTTTTGATTTTTAGTCCCTCCCCCGGCATTTTTTTTTTTTTCGTTATATAATAACTTTAACAGTTAGTAGCTGCCTGGGGTGGGAGCACAATGGAGAGCCAGACTACTGCTCTCATAAAGAGCCATATTCTTTACTTGCAGCCTGACGGCATAACAAGTATTTTTTGTTCTGTTCAACTTTCAGGAAAGATTTGATTTAAAAAAAAAAACAAAAAAAAAAAAACCACAAAGTACAACAAGCAAGAATGTAATTGGAATTAAAAAAAAAAAAAAAAAAAAAAAGACACCAAAAATGTCTTAATTTCACTTTGACAATGGACTCCAATGCATTTTACCTGCAAACTTTTGATTTTTTGCAGAAGTTTGAACACAATGAAAACTGACAGTTGCCCCTTATCCCTAGTGTCAGATGTTGGACTCCTGGTCCAATGAGCAGCCAGGTGTACCTGGGAGCTATGGAGTAGATTTCCCCTCTATGCAAAGTGGCAGATGTGAAGACTGGCCGAACAGAATTGCAAACTAAATCATGTACAAATATGTATTGTGGGTGTAGGCGGTCTTCTTGGTGTATACAGTATATCTATAAAATGGGCACAGATGCAAAGCAAATCTATTAATAGAACAAAGCTGGTTTTTATAAGTGAAAAGAGGAAGTATGTACTTTTCCGGGACTCTAGCTCCCATTCCAGCACAATGCACTGTATATAGCTGACAATTATGGAAAATATTGATGAGCTGGAGGGCACAAAGGAATTTCTAAAGGGAGGATCAAGATTCTTATTCCGTGCACTTAGCACTGACATTCAATCCAGACTGTAACACTGGAGACTTTATGCTTTATCAATGTCCTGCTCACAGACCGCCAATGCCGAGGTCAGCGCTGCTCGGACTGCCAGCAAATTCTGAAATGGAAAATGGCCTAGGAACTCGTCTGGTGAACAGAAAATCCCAATGTTGGACCAAGGGAAAGACACATGCCATTCTCCTGGTACAGAGCCACAAAAAAGTGGTCAGTATTGTACAGACCAAGTGTGTTAGTAAGAACACACACACACAATATTATATATATATATATATATATATATATATATATATATATATATATATATATATATATATATATATATATATACACACACACACACACAGGGGAGGACTAGCAGCCTTGGGCCTGGGGGGCAAGTCCAGTCAAGTGGCCCATTGAACCACCGAGCTCACCATCTATGCCCACCTGGTTTATAACTGATATTGATGTTATAAAGCAAGACAAATATGATACAATGTGGTAACATAATTTAATGTTAATAGCAACAAAGGAGGTTTAACAAAAATAATGCAACAATGCAGCCTCACCAGTGCCTATCAGTCCAGCCTCATCAGTGCCCATTAATGCAGCCTCACCTGTGCCCATCAAGGCATCCTGATCATTGCCCATCAATGCAACCTGACCAGTACCCATCAATGCAACCTAACGAGTGCCCATCAATGCAGCCTGATCAGTGCCCATCAATGGAACCTAACCAGTGCCCATCAATGCAGCCTCACCAGTGTCCATCAATGCAGCCTCTCCAGTGCCCATAAATGCAGCCTCACCAGTGCAGCCTTATCAGTTCCCATTAATGCAGCCTGATCAGTGCCCATCAATGCAGCCTCACCAGTGCCCATCAATGCAACCCGATCAGTGCCCATCAATGCAACCTGATCAGTGTCCATCAGCTCAGCCTCATCAGTGAAAGAAGATTATTGGTGAACCCAACAAAAACTGCGCAAAATGAATGTGATGTATAAATAAATAAACACTACTCATATCCATAAATGTGATTAAGGTGAAATTGCTTCCACTCTGCGAGCTACAAAATCAACGTGAATAACGTGACAAATGAAAAAGTGAAAAAATGTGGCGCTCAACAGTTTGATAAAACACAAAATAAATTATTCAAATGTGCAAACGTTCGTGCAAAAAAACAGTCTCTAGTGTGCAAAAAAAAAAAAAAATGGGTTAAGCAAACAGCCAATGATGGAAACACAGACTTGATAGGAGTGAATCTCAAAAAGGCCTCCACCTCCACACGATCACCCAGTGAAATGTATAGGTACCGCTTACCAGAACCACTGGACCCCTTAGTTATAGGGGGTCAAACACGCTTATTGATCCACATCAGATCCGACCTTGCACATCCCCCTCTCACACAGGCGAGATAGGAGACGCCGCTCCACGCCTGCGTTCCTTAGACCCTTAGATTGTAAACTTCCGGGTCTAAGGAACGCAGGCGTGGAGCGGCGTCTCCTATCCCCAGCAAACTGATTTTATATCAACAAATGATGCTTTGATGAGTAATACTTCACCATGAGAGCCTGTTTGTCATTTCTCTCCATCTATGACTTGGTTCTTTAATGCTTTATTGATTTGGCTACACACTCTCGCCTGTGTGAGAGGGGGATGTGCAAGGTCGGATCTGATGTGGATCAATAAGCGTGTTTGACCTGCTATAACTAAGGGGTCCAGTGGTTCTAGTAAGCGGTACCTATACATTTCACTGGGTGATCGTGTAGAGGTGGAGGCTTTTTTGAGATTCACTCCTATCAAGTCTGTGTTTCCATCATTGGCTGTTTGCTTAACCCCTTTTTTTTTTTTTTGGACACTAGAGACTGTTTTTTTGCACGAACGTTTGCACATTGGAATAATTTATTTTGTGTTTTATCAAGCTGTTGAGCGCCACATTTTTTCACTTTTTCAGCCAGTGCAGCCTCATCAGTTTCCATCAATGCAGCCTCATCAGTCCCCATCAACGCAGCACCACCAGTGTCCATCAGTGCAGCCTCATCAGTGCTCATCAATGCAGCCTCACCAGTGCATATAAGCTCAGCCTCATCAGTGCAGCTTGATCAGTGCCACCTATCCGTGTCCATCAGTGCCACCTACTAGTACTGCATATCAATCAGCAATGAACAGCTGTGGCTTCCTCATCAGACCCTGAGAAAAGAACAGTATACTGTGGCTGGGGTGGGATACATTTACATGGGTGGTGCCCGATTTAAATCTTGCCTAGGGTAGCACAAAAATAAAATACACCACTGGACACTGATGCATTAGTGACTAGTGGCAGACATTAACCCCTTTGTGCTGCATTAGTTGTACCAGTGTCAGTGTTTATTAACCATTTCATGCTGCACAATACAGGGGTTAATTAACACTGACACTGGTGCCACTGTCACTAATGCAGCACAAAGGGTTAATTAACTGCCACTGGTCACTAATGCATCAGTGGCCAGTGGCAGTACATTAACCCCCTCCATGCTGCATTTTACAAACAGCATTTTAAATTAACCCCTCCCCTCAATGAGTTAATCACTTCCGCCAGTTCACACAGCTACAACACTGATACACAACATTGCCTTAGGTAAGGTGTATGATCAGCCTCTGAAAACTCACTTGCACTGGGCTTCACTGGACTGGCTCCTCACAGTTCTTAACAGAAGCACTCTCCTCCGTCCTTTCTTCCCGCCTCCTGGCCTCTGGATGACATCACGCTCAGCCGGGACTAGGAGGCACCTGTCGGGTGGAGATCACTCCGCCTGACAGGGAAGTGACTGGACTCACCAGTCAAAAAGGCCACTTGCTCCGCACCGCTTCCACCCCTGCAGACAGGCATGACACCCGCCAGCCGCCGCTACATTGTATTACAGTATACTTGCAGAGCTGCAGCAGAGCAGTGATGCTCCGACCGCAAGTATAACACAATATAGCGGCGGCTGGCGGGTGTCATGCCTGTCTGCAGGGGTGGAAGCGGTGCGGAGCAAGTGGCCTTTTTAGGAAGCATCAGAGCGGCCTGGAGGGCAATTGCCTCCCGGCCCCCCGGCCCAGTCCGCCCCTGTGTATATATATATATATTATATATACACATATACACACATATACACACACACACACACACACACCCCATTCCAAAAAGTTGGGACACTGTACAAATTGTGAATAAAAACAGAATGCAATGAAGTGGAAGTTTCAAATTTCAATAATTTTATTCAGAAGACAACATAGATGACATATCAAACTGAGAAAATGTATCATTTTAAAGGGAAAACTAAGTTGATTTGAAATTTCATGGCATCAACACATCTCAAAAAAAGTTGGAACAAGGCCATTTTTACCACTGTGTGGCCTCCCCTCTTCTTTTTATAACAGTCTGCAAACATCTGGGGACTGAGGAGACAAGTTGATCAAGTTTAGGAATAGGAATGTTGTCCCATTCTTGTCCAATACAGGCTTCTAGATGCTCAACTGTCCTAGGTCTTCGTCGCATCTTCCTCTTTATGATGTGCCAAATGTTTTCTTTTTTTTTTTTTTTTTTAAACAATATTTTATTGAAATTCAAAGCATTACATAGAACCAAACTGTGAGCAATGGATCAGGAAATAATATGAACGGCATAACACTGGTGACAACGTGCTCTGCTAAGCGCCCTGCTGGTCGCAAAGAATTTCTCGGGTGAAGTCGTAATAACGATATTCTGTAAGGCCAAAGGTGTTTCATTTTAATAGAAGGGGGGGGAAGAGGGAGGAGGGATGTTCTACAGAAAGCCAGGTGTAGTAGCACCTGGCATCAAAGGAAGATAAGAGAAATGTAGCGGGAGGGGGGCGAGGGGAGGGGTGGATAGGGGGGGGGGGATATGTAAATTGCATCCTAGTGACTATAAACATAGGTATCATTCCGCAGTTGCCAGTTGTCCGGGACTAGGCCGTTGCCCATGGTCGAGCGGCCCAGACCGGGAGGCCCTAGAAGAGCCCGCTGTCACCCATACGACAATAAGCAATCGGTGTTAACGAAACATTAAGTAAAAGGGGGGGGTTGAGGCAGACACAAATTAGTACAGGGGAACCAGATGAGGTGAGTGTGTTGCACCGGTACATTGTAGTCCACTGAGTTAGTAGTGATGGGATCTTAGATCAAACAAGGGCGTGAGCTGAAAGGCCTTCAGCTTCTGTAGAGCATGAGGAGGATATACAGTTCCATTTGCTGTCAAACTTAATGCGGGACAAGCGCGGGTCGATGGAGAGGCCCACCGATTCTGTGGTTCTTAATGAAGACATAGCAGTGGACAGTTCTGCGATATTTGGGGCAGTGTCCGACAGCCAGTTGCGGAGTATCATCCTATGGGCCGACATCAAGCAGGTCACTATCCAGGCTTTGTGCAGGGATATAAGCTTCCAATCGGGTTGAGGTATAGAGATAAAGTCTCTGTTCAAGCAGTTAAAAAGAAGAAGGTATATGTCCCTGGGGAGGGAAACTCCCGTCAGCTTTGCAACATATCTGATAACTTTACCCCAAAAGGAAGCTATGTGGGGGCATGACCACAGTTTGTGCAGAAGGGAGGGGAAACGTTCCTTGCAAAGAGTACAAAAGTGGTGGGCAATGTCCGGAGACCACCGCATGTGCGGGAGATACGCTCCATGCAGAATTTTATATTGTTGCTCCCTCCAGAATTCGTTGGTAATATATCTACGGGTGATGGCGTAGCCTTGGATAATTTTCTTATGCGCATCAGGGGAATTCAGAGTCTTGTTCCAAGATTTGGCCACTGAAGCAGATGTCCCCTGTAAGAGCTCCTGATTTAGAGGCTTGTACAGCTGTGATATCCTGTGCTTGCCCCGTTGTATCCATGAGTCCAATAGGGACGAGCAAAAACGTTGTGAAGGAGCATGACACATTCTTGAAACATAACTAATACATTGCCGAAAGTATAGGTAATGACCAAAGGGAAGGCCGTGGGTTTCCGCAAAGGTGGCGAAAGCCAACGGTCTTCCTGACTTCACATCAAACAATTGGGAGAACCGCCTGATCCCCTTTGATGCCCAAATTGCAAAAATGGAGTGCTGCTGCGCCTGTGGGAACCCGGGGTGGTGGTGCATGGGCAGGTACCTGGACAGCCATTGGGGAGTCCCCAACTTCTTACGCACTTCTCGCCATGCCGCCACCGTGTCTCTTATCAGAATATTATTACGAAGGGTCTGTGGGATATCCCCCGTTCCACAGTGCAGCAGCGCTGTCAGATCCCAAGGGGCCACCATCTGCGTCTCCAGCGACCAGTTAGTATAACGTGATTCCTGGCTAATCCAATCCAGACATCCCCTCAAGAGGCATACTACGTTGTACATTCTGGTGTTGGGCAAGTCCACTCCCCCCTCCCCCTTAGGCAGGTGTAGTTTGTTGATGGAGATGCGAGGTCTTTTCCCCTTCCAAAGGAAGATGGAGAGCGCTTTATGTAGTCTATTGACGTCTGTGTGTTTTAGAAGCAGGGGAATGGTTTGCAGTGGATATAACAGTTTCGGAAAGGTGGTCATTTTATAGAGGTGACACCTTCCGAAGAAGGACAGAGGTAAATTGGCCCATGTTTTCAATTCAGCTATCATCTTATCTATTACCGGCGTAAAGTTTAGGTGGTATATAGAAGAGGGGAATCGGCCTATTTTAACCCCAAGGTAAGTTATATGTGAAGTTGCTATACGTAACGTCGAGGAGTTAGCCCATGACGGGGGGCATGTCGTGGTGAGGGGAAGGATTTCGCTCTTGGAAAAATTTATGCGTAGACCCGAGCACAAACGGTATTGCGCAAATATGGATTGAATTGCGGGGATATCATGGCCCGGCGCCGAAGTGAATATAAGGACGTCGTCCGCGAACATTGCAATACGAAGCTCATCGGTGCCCACTCCAATACCGTGTAGATCCGGGTGTGTCAGAAGGGCTCTGGACAGCGGTTCCAGCGCCAAGTTGAACAGGAGCGGGGACAGCGGGCACCCTTGCCTCGTCCCCTTGAACAGGCGAAAGGACGGGGACATATGTCCCGCTATCACCACCTGTGCAGCCGGGGACGCGTACATCGCGCGGATTAGGTGAAGGAATCTACCGGAGAAGCCCAGCTGGCACAGCACCCGATCCAACCATTGGATATTCACATTATCAAAAGCCTTTTCGGCGTCGAGTGTTATGATCGCGGCGTCTGCATCCGGGTCCGATTTGGCCATTTCTAATGCTAGAAGCACTTTTCTAATGTTAGATGTCGCTGACCTTCCCCTCGTGAACCCCGCCTGAGAGGGGTGCACAAGGGTGGGCATTATAGAGGCCAATCTGTCCGCCATCAACTTGGATAACAATTTGGAATCTACATTAAGCAGTGATATTGGTCTATAAGAGCCCGGGTCTAAGGGGTCCTTGCCTTTTTTATAGATCAATTTGATGTGAGCTTGACTGCCCGTAGGGAGGTATGGGTGGCCGTCTAGTATGTGGTTAAAAACAGACAACAGCGTCGGTGCCACTGAGTCCAATGCTAATTTGTAAAAGTCTGGCGTGTACCCGTCGGGGCCAGGTGATTTCCCCGGTGTCAGTGCTTTGATAGATTTGGTCAATTCCTCCAAAGTCAATGGGGCATTTAGCTGCGACAGTTGATCCGGTGTGAGAGAAGGGAGGCCGATTCTGGAGAGCCAATCCTCGGCCGTTGTCTCGTCCATAGGCTCGTGACTATATAGATTTTGGTAGAATTGAGCAAATACCCTGTTGATTTCCTTTGGGTCGTTAACTATTTGACCATCAATGTCCCTGAGAGCTGTTACCTGAGTAGGGGTAAAGGGGCCTCGGCATAGGGATGCCAAGAGTTTTCCCGGCTTGTTTCCATAGCAATGGAACTTCCATTCCTGATGGGATCTGTATAGCAGTTCCCTCCTCTCGGCCCATTCATCAAAAACTGCCTTTGCAGATCGCCAGCGGTCTATGTTTTCAGGGGAATTGCGGCTGTGAAGTGCAGCCTGAGCCACTCTCAGCGATGAGCTAGCCGTCTCAAAGGTTTTGGCGAGTGTCTTCTTATAAGCCGCAGCATAAGAGATTAGACGGCCTCTAAGCACTGCCTTCCCTGTTTCCCATAGAAGGGTGGGAGATATCGAGGGAGTATCGTTTTGTGCAATAAACTCAGACCAGGCTGCTTTGATGAGGGCAGATGCCCCGGGGTCCTTAGCGAGGTAGGAGGGAAATCGCCAACACTTCGCAGCAGGAGTGGAGTCAGAGGGTGATGCCTACTGAAACTGGAGCATGATCGGAAATCGCTATGTCGTGTATGAGGGGAGAAGTCACGAAAGTGAGAATAGTAGGATTCGCGAGGATGTAGTCAATTCGGGAGAGCGTCTGGTGGGGGTGAGAATAAAAGGAATACTCTCTGCCTTCGGGATTGTGTAGTCGCCACACGTCGGTGAGATGTAGACTATCCACAAATTCCCGTAGTAGAGGGGAGTGACGTGAGTTAGGATTCTGGAGAGTCTGTGCGGCGAGGGACCTGTCCTCCGCTGGATTCATCAACTGGTTGAAGTCTCCCGCCACTAGGAGCGGAAGATGAAGGAGGGGAGCCAATGTCCGTGTCAATGATTGGAAGAAAGACGCCGAGGGCACGTTAGGGGCGTAGACTCCCGCTATTGCCCACTCCCGTTGCGCCGTTTCCAAATGTAGTGTCACTACGCGGCCTTCTGAGTCTGTTACCGTGTGTTTGAGGGTAGCCTGTAGATTCTTATGGATAAGAATCAGGACACCTGCCTTGCCCTTCACTGCCGAAGAACCATAAACCTGTCCCACCCACAACTTGCGCATATGATGGAAGTCCTTCGCTTCCAAGTGTGTTTCCTGTAAAATCGCAACGTCAGCTTTCAAACGTTTCAATTGTCTGAGAACTGCCATCCTCTTGTTGGGTGATCTAAGTCCCTTAACGTTCCAAGAAATTACACTCATGGAGGATCCCACGAGGGTGATAACTCGAAATGGTTAAGTGTCAGTGAAGAGGTTGCCCCTGGTGATATGCCTCGTAGTGGGATGTCCGCCATGCCAGTAAATGTGGTTAGCGGAAAAAAGCAAAATTTAGGTGCCAAGGAGGGAAATGAGGGTAAAGAGGTAGGCCCAACCGAGGCCGTGGGGTAAACAAATAGGGAACATGAGATACACGTGTGGAACTTCACTTTTTTCCTCATGTAAATGAGCTCACACATTGGACAGCGTTACCAGGTCCAGTGCTGCATGCCCCCGCCACTGATGGTCGTTGAGTGGTAAGCAAGTGATGCTGCATAGGAGAACCATGGGAGGTCCCCGACCACGAAACAGAGTCGCACAGCACTGGGGAAGGAAAGCCACAAGATGGCGCCGGCCCGCGTGCGTAGTGTGACCCACGCAGTCGGGTCGGGCTATCGCATCAAAAAATATTAAACCATAACAGAAACAGTAAGAAAACCCCTATGGGGTCGCACAGCCATAACATTCTGTAGGCAATGACATAAAATCAACCTTAAGCAACCACCAACAGAATAAAGAAAACTGTAGTGATATACAGTTAGAACATATGCTTATAGTTACCAAATACCAAGATACGGCAGTAGCTTCGGGAAGCACAGGATATGCACAGAACGGAGTCCGTTAGAGGCACAGACTGGATTCAAGTAGGTATAAGACAGGTAGGAGGGTCATCAGCGTGGTCTATTACGATAGGATACTCGCTGTTTCTTCGCAGGATCCTTTCTGGGACTCTGTTGGCCCCTGGCCCCCTGGGGGCGCTGGGGTGATGGAGTAGTCGGAGGGTCCAGGGTGATGTTGAAATGGCGTTGCAGGAAGTGATGAGCCTCATCAGGTGCAGAGAAAGATTTCTGTTCCCCGGAAAGGTCCGCTAGTCGAAGGATGGCTGGGTACGCCAGAGTAAACTTTATAGACTTGTGGAATAAAGCCTGGCAAATCGGTTGGAAGGCTTTCCTACGGCGGGAAACCTCCTGGGAGTAATCTGCAAATATCAGCAGCTTATGGCCGTCAACTTGTAGGGCTTTGGAGTTGCGGAACGATTTCAGAATATTCTGCCGGTCCATATAGTTCAGGTACCGCACAATAATAGATCGCGGGGAGCGTCTGTCATTTGAAGGGGCCCCCAGGCGATGAGCGCGTTCCACAGAGCATGGCGTCTGGATCCCCAGAGCCGCAGGAAGGCGCACAGATGCTAGTTCACACAGGGTCTCTGCTCCGTAAGTCTCTGGCAGGCCTATGATCCGGAGGTTATTTCTTCTGGATCTGTTCTCCAGATCATCCACTTTGTCAAGAAGGTACCTCTGCGTCTGCCTGGCCTGCTGGTCCATCGCAAAGGATCCCTGGAGCTCGTCTTCTAGATCAGACATCCTATGCTCCATTTCAGTCAGCCTGTGGGCATGCTCTCCTATCTCCCTCTTTATCTGAGTGATCCCCTCGGATATGGCTTTGTCCACTGCTTCCTTGATTGTGGGAGACAGCAGGGTGGCCACTGCCTGTGCCAGAGAGGAGATCTGAGCCTCCGGTAAGGTGGTTGTGGGTGGAGGTGGCTGTGCTTGTGGCGCCTGAGGGAGGGCGGCATCCGCCATGTCCTCCTCCGGGTAGGCCGCAACTGAAGCCGCGGACTTTATTTGGGCCGTCGGCGGCGTACCGCCGTGATGCAGGAATCTATCCATAGCGGTCGGGTCCCCGGGCCACCGCAAGGCAAATGGCAGCAAAGGCGGGCGCGGATGGGCGAAATAGCAGGTTACTTAGCCGATATGCCCTGGAGCCGATGTCCCGCGCTGCCTTCTACATGGGTGCCGGAACCGGAAGTCGCCAAATGTTTTCTATGGGTGAAAGATCTGGACTGCAGGCTGGCCATTTCAGTACCCGGATCCTTCTTCTACACAGCCATGATGTTGTAATTGATGCAGTATGTGGGCATGGGATTGTCATGTTGGAAAATGCAAGGTCTTCCCTGAAAGAGACGACGTCTGGATGGGAGCATATGTTGTTCTAGAACTTGGATATACCTTTCAGCATTGATGGTGCCTTTCCAGATGTGTAAGCTGCCCATGCCACACGCACTCATGCCACCCCATACCATCAGAGATGCAGGCTTCTGAACTGAGCGCTGATAACAACTTGGGTTGTCCTTGTCCTCTTTAGTCTGGATGACATGGCGTCCCAGTTTTCCAAAAAACTTCAAATTTTGATTCGTCTGACCACAGAACAGTTTTCCACTTTGCCACAGTCCATTTTAAATGAGCCTTGGCCCAGAGAAAAATGCCTGTGCTTCTGGATCATGTTTAGATATGGCTTCTTTTTTGGCCTATAGAGTTTTAGCCGGCAACGACAAATGGCACAGTGGATTGTGTTCACCGACAATGTTTTTTGGAAGCATTCCTGAGCCCATGTTGTGATTTCCATTACAGTAGCATTCTTGTATGTGATGCAGTGCCGTCTAAGGGCCAGAAGATCATGGGCATCCAGTATGGTTTTTCCGGCCTTGACCCTTATGCACAGAGAGTGTTCCAGATTCTCTGAATCTTTGGATGATATTATGTACTGCAGGGTTCGACAAACCCCGGTCGCCAGGTCGCCATGGCGACCAGAAACCGCGTCCAGGCTCCTGATTTGCCGCCAGCCCACTCTCTGCAACTCTCTGACTGACTGCCCGGACACGCAGCTCAGAGTGTCAGGCAGCTGATGCTTCACTCTCCCCCCTCCCTGGTCTCCGTGTTTTCCCTGGAGCCGTAATCAGTAGTCTGAAGTCCGGCTGTTTGTAACATGAGAGGGGAGGGGGCTGGCCTCCTCTCCTCTGCCAGAGCAAGGTCCGGAATGGCTGCTCAGTGAGCTCTCTTCTGCTGCCCGTAGCGTCCTTATCAGGCTTGCCTTCCTCCCCCCAGAGACCACAGCGGGAGTTCAGACCTTGGAGAAGGGTGATGAGGAGGGGGACCCGGCAGCCTGTGTGCCCTTTACCTGACCTAGCAGTCAGACGGTCACTACTGTGAGGGAGGGGGGGGAGAGTTCTGGTGGAGGATAGAGCACGGGGGCTGCCTGTGTGTGTGTTCATGTGTCCATGCTGTTACACACTGAGCCGCTGTTCTAATAGTGCAAAGTTGTTTAAGGTGTGCTGTGAGGTGGAGGAGGGGAGATGAGGCTGGCATGCTTTAAAATTATCTTTTTATGTCCTCTGATAAAGCCCTGTGTATTATCAACAATCACCACAGGGGGACACACAGGTAGGAAGTAGCTGCAAAGAGGCAACAGAAGATCAGCAGCGCTGGGATACTTCTTTCATCCTTTTCTGTGTTTGTTTTATTTAAAATGTCACAAAGGCTTTATTTAGATGTGCAGTTGGGTGCTGTAAAGACATGTTTTTGCCACCCACCAACAGCCACCCTTAAGCTACAATAGGCAGCAGATGAGGGTATTTTACATGCTGCAGTCGTGATGCATTCGCATAAAAAGGAGTTTCCCCTATAACAGGTTTTTAATGTCATTCTTTCTGGCCAGCCCATAACCTTGACGTAATGCGTTACATTGGAGTTATTGACTGACCACTCTGCTGTAAGTTAGTTAGGGGGCGCAAATTACTTGCCCCGACAACCCACGCTACCAAAAAAAAAAAACTGGCTCCTAACTTTTTTAGCTGGCTCCTAGATTCATAGCAAATTTGTCGAGCCCTGATGTACTGTAGATGATGATAACTCCAAACGCTTTGCAATTTTTCTCTGAGAAACTCCTTTTCGATATTGCTCCACTATTTCTTGCTGCTGCATTGGGGGAATTGGTGATCCTCTGCCCATTTTGACTTCTGAGAGACACTGCCACTCTGAGAGTTTTGATACCCAATCATTTTGTCAATTGACCTTATAAGTTGCAAATTGGTCCTCCAGCTGTTCCTTATACTGTATGTACATTTAACTTTTCCGGCCCCTTATTGCTACCTGTTCTGACTATTTTGGAATGTGTAGCTCTCATTAAATCCAAAATGAGCCAATATTTAGCATGACATTGCAAAATGTCTCACTTTCAACATTTGATAGGTTATCTATGTTAGCTATATTATATTATTTGTTATATACAGGGATGGAGAAGCTTAGCAGTGCTCGCCGGTGTCTCATTTAAAGTCCCAAACTGCCCATGTTTTGTATTTAATAGAAAGGGGCATATTGGACAGTGGGAGGAAACCTGACAAATGGGAGCATGGGTCTAGATACAACCCTGGCCATTGGCAGAGGAAAGTGCCTCAAAGCATGCTGGGTGACTGTATTTATACCAAGAGAGCAAGTGTGCATGGGGTCTTCGGCTGGAGAGCGGGGTCCCCCTGTACAGACTGCCATGTGACCTTGGATAGTCAACCTGAGGGCCAGAGTTGCAGAAGCTAGAAGCTGCAACCCAGATGTCCGGTACAGCTGACTGGGAGGGGGATACACCTAGAAGGATCTGTTCCTGGAGTACAGACCTACGTCTAGAGGCTTGTTCAGTAAGGGCCATCCCTTCAAGCTAGTAAAGTCATTCAACGGGAGCCAGCGGAAGAGGATACTGGTTACAGTTCATTGAGTCTGACCCACCTGCCGAATTCCTGCGTGCATACATTTGATGCCGTTTTGAAGGCGTAGGGTGGTCACACCAAATTGGCATTTGATTTGGGGATCTCTCTTCTTTTAGTTAACTTTCCATTTAGTTAATTGTTAAAATTAACACTTATATTTCCCAAAGCATTCTAAATTTACACCATTTTTTCACACCTGCCCAAAACTTTTGCACAGTAGTATATCCCATTCTTCAGTCTTTTAGACCTAAGCCTAGCACATACAATGAGATTTTTGGACGAATTAACGTCTTTTTTTTTATTTTTGTTTTGAATGCTAACTTCTATATTGAAAAAGAATAGGTTACCAAGTACGAAAATTCTCGTACGAAAGAATGAAAAATTCAGAAGTGATGTAATGTATTTGTATTTTATTTTTGGAAGAAAACTGTACTGATCAAAATGAAAAAATCGTATGATTTGGTATCGTACGAGAAAAATTTTCGTGTTTGTCCCTTCTGAAAATTTCGGACAACAGCTGTGTACCAACGATCAGATTATCGTACGATCGCTTCAAATGCGGTATTTTTTTCTGATATTCTGATTGTGTGTATGGTGCTTTGGCCTATCTGCAGGCAAAACACAAATCCTGCATCTGCATTTTTTTTTTTTTTTTGTTCAGTATACTTTTTCCCAGGATTCCTGCATACTCCCTATTTGCTCCTTGCATCGTACTGCCCAAAATGGTTTGGGGGAAATCATAAGTTCAATAGCCACGAATCTACAATCCCCCTGAACATTATCCAGAGAGTTCTTGCCTTAGCTTACCTTGGGGCGCTTCCACTGCACTCCTTGGGACCGTTGCGTCTTGTAGAAGAGGGAATCATTGTTGGGTGGAAATAGCGGGTCCTCGAAGAGAACTTTATTCTTTTGGCACTCTTTCTTCAAGGTGTAATACTCCTGGTTCCCGAAGGGCTTCACCGAAGAAAACATTCTTCACCAAAACAAATCACCTGGACACATCAGAGTAGAGTCATTTACAGTTATAGTAACATACATTATTCTAAATGCAATAAGCAAGAATCCCCAATTAGAATGATCAGGTAGACAAAGTAGGAACATCTTAACCCAAGAACAAAAAGGTAATCTATTGCAGCTTACCAGCCCTTAGATGTGGTGGCTGCATTCATTTTATTTTTTAAGACTCTTTCTCCCCCCCCCCCCAGTGATCTTGTCTGTAACATACTCCCTTGTCAAGGTTTACTCCTCCAGTTTATATGAAGGCAGCCTAAGGGTGCTCAACCTGTGACCCTCCAGCTGTTGGGAAAAAAGGCATTGCAAACCGCTGACATTTACAAGCATGACTCCCAAAGGCTTAATGGAACTTGTGGTTCCGCAACAGCTGGAGGGCCACAGGTTGAGCACCCATGGCGGTTGAATAGTCACCCTAGGACAGTACCTATGTAAGGACTATAGTTCAGCTCCCTCTCTTCTAGTCTCCATAACATAGGGAGAGGTGTTCAGTAGGCCATGGAGAGCACTAGGAACAATGTAACTGATAAAGCATACAGAATGGACAGAGCACAGGAAGTTACCTGTCCATCCTACCAGAAATCTGGTCATTTTTTTTAATTTTCAAAAAAAAAATTAAACTAAATCATTTCAGTTTTAATGGACCAAAATAAAGCAAATAACAGAACATTATTATTCAAAAAAATAATTTCAATTTTAAACAGACCCAAATAAAGCAAAACAGAAATTCATTATTTGGGATTATATAAAATATTAACTAACTAAAACTGCATGCAAGCATTAACAAATAACTTTTATTTGCTCCATTTTGATCTCTTACTTTTACCATTAAATTAAAAACATTTTGTTATAACTTTTTGAGAAGTGCAAAAAGATAAAAACCTTGTGATACTGCCAGAAATCTTGTGAGTCAATATCTTTGTGTGCTCTCTGTCTGTGCCGAGCGTTATCAGTTAATACCATAGTTTACAGGTCTCCCTGTGGACTGCAGAACATCCACCTAGGTCAGGGGTCTCCAAACTATGGCCCATGGGCCAGATGTGGCCCTTTGCTTACCTTTATTTGGCTCTTGGGACACCATTCTTTCCACTAACACAAAAAACAGGGTACTATTCCTCCCACTGACACCATAGATTGAAAACTAATTCTCCCACTGACACCAGTTTGGGGCACTTTTCCTCCCACTGGCACTGATGATGGGGCATTATTCCTTCTACTGACACCAGAGATGGGGAATGAATTATCCCACTGATTGCAATTATGGGGCAGTACTCCTCCCACTGATACTAATCATGTCAATATTTAACTTCCACTGACCACCAAGCCTATGGCATTGTTTACTCCCACCGATGCCAGGAAATGTTTTATTCCCATAGTCTGGCCCCCCTTTGTTTTGAACGTATGGAGACCCCCTGCTCTATGTTATGGAGAAGAGGAGGTGTTCTGTATTCTTGCTCTAGCTTGACAACACTGCTTCTCCGTAGATACAATGTAGTGAGTGAGCGTTGTCACCCTAGGACAAGAAGTGCGTTACTGGAGAAATCACCAAGGGGGAATTAGCCTGAAAAAAAAAAAAAGAAATCTTATGCAGCCACCACATCTAAGGGTATAGATAACCTTTAAAAAAGTCTAGTTAAATTTTAATACCTGATTTATTTTTTCTTGGTTTCTCGACTTTTAGCTCTATTTTTTTTACCCCCCTTCCCCATTCTATTAAAAAATGTATTATACTATAAAAAAAAAAAAAAAAAAAAAAAAGGAGAATGGTGAACGAAAACTTTTAATATAATCTTATATAAAAAGGGGTTTGTATTTCAATGGCTCACACCAATGAATTTAATGGCTGTAGTCAAATTCAGCTTAAAAATGGTGAATTCACAAAGTCGAAAAAAAAACAACAAAAAACAGCAAACCAAATGTCACTATGATTTCGTAAATAATTTGATTCGCTTCAAATCAATATAAAAATCTGCAAGGTTACCTTAAAACATCACAGGTAATAGCTTGAAAGAATTCAGAATTTGGCTGACGAAGCTATGATTTCCCACAATATTTAAAAGGATCACTTTAATTTACAATTTCAGAAACTTGTTTTTCAAGTGAGTTCGGAGCAAAGGACTCTGGGTAATAATACAAGCCAGTTTACTAACAGTCAGTATCATCGACCTGCCAAAATCACCGTAGTAAAAGCTGTAAAATTTCAGGATGACTCAGACAGATGTATGGAAATCCTAATGGGCGACATACGATCTGCCAAGCGCAAGTTACTTGAGAACTTTCCTCACTGGGGAATACTCCAAATAACTATGTTCAGCAGTGCCTATTGTGCAATATTATTTTATAGACAATCTTAATTTAATAATAGAATACTTTTATTACAGGTGAATCACAAAGAACTTTCTTAATAGCTTTACCTGCAAATCAACTAACCCAGTTCTTAGAAGGAAGTAATGTGTAGTTGGTTCCCACCATTAAACGATATCCCTAGCCATCTCTTTCCTTATTTCATAGGAGTGGTTAGTGAGTAAAGCCCCGTACACACGCGTCGAAAATTGGCAGGGAATTTTCGTCCGACGACCGATCTGACGATTTTCGGCTTGTTAGTATGATGCTTCCGACAACCAACTCCGACTTTTCGGCCGAAAAAAATCTGGTGTGCAGACTATAAAATTTTTGTTGGCCGTCAACATAACGGCCGATTTTTGTGCAGTCAGTACAGATTTCGACAGGGAAAAATCTGATGAGCAAGTCTGGGCATGCTCAGAGAAGAAAGAACACAAAGAAAGCAAACCAACACATGACATCACTTCTGAAGTAGAATTTTGTTGGGCGAGAAAATTTGTGTGCAGTCTAGGCACATTCCAACCAACAAAACACCACTCTGGACAAAAGACGGACGATTGGTCGGCCGATAATCGTTGCGTTTGTACTAGGCTTTAGACCCTTTGTCAGGTTTTCGGAAGTTGAACAAGTGGGTTTCAAATTATCAGTAAGCCAATCAAATTACAAGAGGAGACAGGTGTTCCGGTAAGGCTACTTGCCACAAAAATGGGGCACCCCTTCACGAGGTGGCCCAAAGTTGAGGAACCACATGTACATATCCTAACAAGAAAACCACCAAATCAGAAGAGTGGGTTTAAGATCTTAATACTGATATTAGTTCATAACAAATATCCAGTTTGTTTCAGGACCTCAATAAATCTTCAGGGCTCAAGTATTGTAAGCAGTAGGACAGTCATCAGGAATAATTCTTTATCGTGTAGGAGGTACGGATACAGAGGATCACCAAAATGTTCCAAGCAATTTGCTGGGGATTGTGCCATTTTTGAGTCTTACTACTTTTAGCACCTGAGCCCTCGAAGAAGGGGCACAACTTTGAGCCCCTGAAACACATAGGCTTTTTCACGTTCTCCTGCTGCCAATATTATTAAATTTTGGACTCCCAGATCCTCTTGTTTTGTACTCTCAAAAGGCTATACAGGTTTAATTTTGCTATGTCCCTACTGCAGAGTTGGACTCTCTCCATTTGTCCTGGTGATCGTTGTCACCGGGATAGAAAGGGATGGGAAATACAACATTTTAGAGTTGTCATCACAACAAAAGAGAAGGAGGAAATCTTCGAATTGTCTCAATGACAAATGTCTAAGAAGGAATTTACCCTCACTCATTGAAGACTGACACTTTTTGTGACTTGGCGACAGAAATTGAAGGGAAATCTGCTCAATGGGACAGATGTGTCATTCTGAAGGATATTGCCCTAAACTGCATCCCAAAGTCAATACGTGACCTTGGAGGGCACATTGACACCCGCTGCAGATCGCCACTGCAGTGCGCTTTGAACACGTACAAAAATGCGGGTTTCCCATACTGCGTTCTGGTTTGAGCGGGGCCTGAAAGATTTATAAAAAAGATACAACACTGACAAATACCACTACCTACGTCACCTTTTTCCTCAACCAAAATGTTTTTTTGTTTTGCTGCTAACACTTGACATTAAGTGGCACTGCTTGGTAGTCTTCTCTAGTTCTACTTTGCCTATTTATGTTCCATTTAATATACAAGGACACTTCTATTTGCACACTGTACAGGCATTGTAATATTTTTCACTATTTGCACAACCTAAAAGCATGATCCAATAGCTTTCAATATTTTACTATTCAATTGCCTATGTTGAAGTTTTGTAGATGATCTTCTGTATTATGCCGCTGCGGTTTTAAGTCTTCTATTTTTATGTGACCAGAAAAATGGTAAACCAATAATGTAGCAGGTCATTAATAAAAAAAAGGTGAATAGAAAGAAAAATGAATAACAATATTAGGCTGAGTAATGTGCTTATTAAAGTAAATATCACAGGACATTGATTGGTCCAGTAAAAACATTAAACTTTAGGCTCATGTGTTCCCTGTAGCTGATATTGATCAGAACCTTCTACTACACACCCAGCACGATCAATACTGTATCCTATATATAACCCACTTTAAAAATTCT
Organism: Pelophylax lessonae; assembly: GCF_965119305.1. NCBI lineage: Eukaryota > Metazoa > Chordata > Amphibia > Anura > Ranidae > Pelophylax > Pelophylax lessonae. The sequence continues at coordinate 705,928,145 of NC_138769.1, read as the reverse complement.
GAGAAATTATGTGAGATAACACACACACACACACACACACACACGTGCAATTACACAATTACCAAAAGTATTGGGACGCCTGCCTTTACAAAATCACATGAACTTTAAAGGCAACCCAGTCCTAGACCACAGGTTTCAATGTGGCGTTAGTCCACCCTTGCAGTTATAACAGCTTCAACTCTTCCGGGAAGGCTGTACACAAAGTTTAGGAGTGTGTCTATGGGAATGTTTACCCGTTCTTCCAGAAGCACACTCGTGCAGTCATGCACTGATGTTGGAGAGGCGGCCTGGCTCACAGTCTGCGCTCCAATTCATCCCAAAGGCGTTCTATCGGGGAAGAGCCATCCCCCAAACTGTTCTCACAAAGTTGAAAATTGTCGAAAATGTCTTGGTATGCTGACGCCTTAAAGAGTTCCCTTGAATTGAACTAAGGGGACAAGCCCAACTCCTGAAAAACAACCCCACACCATAATCCCTCCTCCACCAAATGATTTGGACCAGTGCACAAAGCAAGGACCATAAGGATATGAATGAGCGAGTTTGAGGTGAAGGAACTTGACTGGCCTGCAGAGTTCTGACCTCAACCCGATAGAGCCCCTTTGGGATAAGTTAGAGCGCAGACTGTGAGCCAGGCCTTCTCATCCATTACCAGTGCCTGACCTCACAAATGCGTTTCTGGAATAATGGTCAAACATTCCCATAGACACACTCCTAAACCTCGTGGACAGATTTCCCTGAAGAGTTGAAGCTGTTATAGCTGCAAAGGGTGGGCCAACCCAATATTGAACCCTACAGACTAAGACTGGGATGCCATTTGCCATTAAAGTTCATGTGCGTGTAAAGGAGATAGAGAGAGAGATAGAGAGATAGAGAGATAGATAGATAGATACATAGATAGATACATAGATAGATAGATAGATAGATAGATAGATAGATAGATAGATAGATAGACTATCTATCTACATACATACATACATACATACATGTCTCCTGCCTGCTACACAGGAGTTATTCTAATGAACTGCTATAGGAACAAAATGTATTCTCTTGCTAGGAGCTGCCATATGTAATGACCTACATGTTATCTGTTGAGTGGCCTCACGGGATGGATGATGTGCTCTTCCATGAACTGCCACGTAGGAAAGAATTACATGCTTATTTGTAAACCACTGCATGAAACAAAATTTGGCCGTCAGGTTCTTCCTCAATTGAAAAGATAGGATGCCAATCTGATGTTTATGGTAGCAGCAGGCACCAAAGCCCACCGAAAATAAAATTTCCATTTGCAGTTGGACTCAGGAGGAGCATACATGTACACGCATCGAAGCAACCAATAAAAGACCACTAACTATCTGAATAATACAGTTTTTTTTTTTTTTTTCTTTTTTTCAGCCTTTGCAAAATATACACAATAGTGCTCATGGAACCTCACATTTACACCTTTATGCACTGAAGATCTCATTCTAAAACCACTGGCATTAATATGGAGTTGGTCCCCTCTGAGGCTGTAACTGGGGGGGTTCGCCACCATTTTTTTTTAGAGCGTCTCTGTGGAAATCTGTGCCCATTTGTGAGGTCAGGTACTAATGGTGGCTGAGAAGACCTGGCTCACAATCGGCATTCCAAAATCAACCCAAAGGTGTTCAGTGGGTTTGAGTTCTGGACTTTGTGATGGCCACTTCCACACCAAACTCCTCAAACCATGTCTTTATGTGGCTGACCTTGTACACAGGAGCACCGTCAGTCAGTCAGTAACAAAAAAGGGCCTTCCCCAAACTGTGACCACAAGTTTGGAACCGCACAATTGTCAAAAATATCTTTGTATGTGGTAGCATTAACCACTTAAGCCCCGGAGGATTTGGCTGCTCAAAGACCAGGGCCTATTTTGCGATTCGGCACTGCGTGACTTTAACGGACAAATGCTGTACCCAAATTAAATTGACGTCCTTTTTTCCCCAACAGGGCTTTCTTTTGGTGGTATTTGATCACCTGTGTGATTTTTACATTTTGCGCTATAAACAAAAAAAGAGCGACAATTTTGAAAAAATAACTATTTTTCACATTTTTTTTTATATGAAATTCCCCCCCAAAAAAAAAAAAAAATGTAAAAATCTAAATTTTTTAAACATTTTAGGCCAATTTGTTTTCCGCTACATATTTTTGGTGAAAAAAAAAAAAGCATATTTTGATTGGTTTGCGCAAAAGTTATTGCGTTTAATAACTACGGGAATATGGATGAATCACATGAATATGAAAGCATCCTGTCATGTTCCACTTTAACGTTTCAACGCTTCAAAGATAGATGGAAGTTGTGGGAAGCTTATAGAGCTTCTTAAGAGGTCTAATCTGTGCCCTATTGCCTCAATAGCCTTCATAGTGTGCTCTTTTCTACCCTTTTATTTCCCCTTTCTGTGTTATTACCCTCCTCTACACAGGGCTTGGGCGTGGACGAGACTGCGTGGTGAGTAATGTTCCCAATTGGGGGCCACGTGGGAGCCGACCAGGCCAAAGAACCGCTGCGGCTTAAATTATGTGAGTGAGTATTGCAACATACTTATTTGCCTAATAGAACTTTGATAAACTGCTGTGATTTGGTATTTTTTCACGTAGAAGTATGTAAGTATTATGGATGGTTGTTTCCCAGAGTTAACTGCTGTTGTTGTTTACATGTACATGGCATATTTTGATTGCAATATTACAAGCCTTGTATTTTTGAAAATCCAATAAAAATTACTTTAAAAAAAATAAATAAATAAATAACTACGGGAAAGATGTGTCATTTTATTTATTGTTTTTTATTTTAACGAGTAATGGCGGCAATCTGCGATTTTTTTGCGGGACTGCGACTTTGCGGTGGACAGATCGGACCCTTGACTGACATTTGACACTTTTGGGGGGACCAGTGACATTTACTACTGTAAAAAAAATGACACTGGCAGGGAAGGGGTTAACTTTATTAGAGAGCAAGGGGTTAAATGTGTCCCTAGGGGCGTGATTCTAACTGTAAAGGGACGTGGCTTTTGATGTAACCACAGAGACATACGATCCTACATAGCAGGATCGTATGATCTCTGCAGTTACACCAGGGAGAATGACAGTCGGCTTTGTTTACATCAGCCGCCTGCCTTTCTCACTGTCCTGTGGGAGATCGCGAGTGACCAGCGGACATCGGAGCCGCCGGTCACTCGCGCGGGGATGCCCGTAAATGAGCGGGAGCTCGCCCCCTATTGGCTCGTGGGCGAGTGAAGGACCCCTACGCCACTTTGCCTGCATGGGGCTGACCGCCGCAGTATATGTACTTGCGGCGGTCAGCAAGTGGTTAACTGTACTCTTCAATGGAAACAATTCTGAGCATAGTCATTTAAAAGGGGTGTCCACATTTGATTGCCCCTATAGTTCAAGTAGGTAAAATTAAGAACTTAGCTTTCAGAGCAACTAAGTCCTCGTTTTACTCTGTCATCCAAAGGCTATGGAGAGATCTGACTTAGGTAGTCGCCATAATTAAAACAAGAGTTGGCTCTTTTAAACACTTTTGTGCCCAAATGGGTTATACATCTCACACACACACACACACACACACACTTGTAGATTTTATATTTCTCATCTAAACTATAGCAACTCCCTCACCATTGGCCTATCTCTATGCAAACCATCTCCACTTCAGTCTATCATGAACTCTGTTTCTACAATCATCCACCTATCTAACCACCTCTGTCAAAATTTCCACTGGCTTCCAATCACTCAATACATAGAATTTTAAATACTAACATACAAAGCCATTAACTCTGCCTCAAGCTACATCACCGATCGTGTCTCAAAGTATCACCCAAACTGTCCTCTTTCTGCTTTTCCCAGAACTCCTTCGCCTCCTCCCATGCTCGTCACCTGGATGTCTCCAGAACCTTTCCCATCCCCTAGAACTCCCCATCTTCTACTTGGTTTGCCTTCTTTGAAAGTTCTAGGGAAATCTATACTGTCTGTACCCAACAACTGGAATTTTACTTTTTCCATCTACTCATCCTTCCCCAATTATGATCTTTTAGATCACTTACTTCTTCCTTTAAATTAGGGGTCTCCAAACTTTTTAAGCAAAGGGCCAGTTTACTGTCCTTCAGGCTTTAGGGGGGCCTGACTGTGGCTGGTGGGAGTAGAAAATGCCTTGCCATTAGGCTACGTTCACATCTTGACGTTGCTAATACAGGCGTTTTTATGGGCGTTTTACAGGCGTTTTTAGATTGAATAGAGACCAATGGAAAACACCTGTAATCTGCCCAAAAAGAAGCTCATGTACTTTGAGCGTTGGGCGTTTTGCTCACAGCGTCAAAATGCTCAGATGTGAACAGGGGCCATTGAAATGAATAGGATTTGTCTTGTTGGGCGTTTTGAGAGCTGATCCTAGAGCAGAAAAACTCCCCAAAAACGCCCCAAAACGCCTACATGTGAACGGAGCCTTAATGGTAGTAAGCAATACCCCATCTCTAGTTTTAATGGGAGAAACAGTGCCCCATTGTTGGTATCAGTGGGATTAATAGCATACCATTTTTGGTATCCATGGCAAGAATTTTGCGCCATTGCTGGTGTCAATGGGAGGAATAGTGCCCCATCATTGGCGTCAGAGGGAGGCAAGCAAAGGTCCATATCTGGCCCATGGGCCACAGTTTGGAGACTACTGCTTTAAATTGTAAGTTCTCGCAAGCAGGGCCCCCCCAACCTTGTAACCGTACTATATCTCCCTATATTTTGTAAAGCACTGCACAAACTGTTGGCGCTATATAAATCTATAATAATAATTATAATAAAATAATACTACACTTTATATTAAGGCTCCAAGCTCCTCATCTATAGCTGTCCTTTACCCGACCTTCTCAGATATTAGAGAGGACATCTTGCCAAAAAATAGCTTCCCCGTAAACAATTTACTTCCAGACGTCATGTGAACTCGCGTTCACCCCACATTACAAGTGCTTTATACAGATGGGAAGAGAATAATCATTTTTGTTTATAAGAGGCGGACAATTAAAAAAATGATTTTCTGTAGACCCCGATAACAAATCATTCTGTGCAAACTTCAAAGCAGCAATGGGGGAGCAGCCAATCAGCTCATATGGGTTGCTGGAGGTTTATGGTGACAAAACTTCGGTGGCATTGAACGCAAACAAGATAAGTGGCTCAGAGCATGTATCTGGACAGACAAAAACCCACCACAGATTACACAGATACACAAGAATTACAGATGGTCATGGAAATAGTTAACTTTTTCAACATCTTTGAACAGGCAAACATTAGATCATCAAACAGCGCCTGCAGATCAAAAGTAATCTACTTGGCAAAATACGAATTAAACTGGTGTGGTGTATTCTATTTCACAGGGCTTTTTTTCTCTGAGAAAAGGTGCAGGTACTCCCCTCTTCTGAGTCATCCCTTGTCTCCACCCCCTACCCACCTCCGAGCACCGTCCTTTGGTTCCACCCTCTGCCCACCTCCCAGTACCCCCTTTTAGAGAATACAGAACCAAGTATCATGTTGTGGTTCTAGGTAACTTCTATGGAATTTGTTAAAGTGAACTAGAAAAGCAGTAAAATAGATCCTCTGGAATCAGCAACAATAGACCCCCCCGCCCCAACAATAGATCCTCCCAGCTGCAATAAATCTTCCCCTGCAACAATAGAAAAAAACAGTAAAATATATTCCCTGCAATCAGCAACAATAGACTCCCAACAACACTAGCCCCCCAGTAACAATAAATCCTCCCCTGCAACAATCACCCCTCTCCCAATAAATCCTCCCCTGCAACAGTAGGCTACCCCCCTCCACAATAGCCCCCCAGCAACAATAAATCCTGCCCTGCAACAATCGCCCCTCTCCCAATAAATCCTCCCCTGCAACAGTAGGCTACCCCCCTCCACAATAGCCCCCCAGCAACAATAAATCCTCCCCTGCAACAATCGCCCCTCTCCCAATAAATCCTCCCCTGCAACAGTAGGCTACCCCCCTCCACAATAGCCCCCCAGCAACAATAAATCCTCCCCTGCAACAATCGCCCCTCCCCCAATAAATCCTCGCCTGCAACAGTAGGCTACCCCCCTCCACAATAGCCCCCCAGCAACAATAAATCCTCCACTGCAACAATCGCCCCTCTCCCAATAAATCCTCCCCTGCAACAGTAGGCTACCCCCTCCACAATAGCCCCCCAGCAACAATAAATCCTCCCCTGCAACAATTGCCCCTCTCCCAATAAATCCTCCCCTGCAACAGTAGGCTACCCCCCTCCACAATAGCCCCCCAGTAACAATAAATCCTCCCCTGCAACAATCGCCCCTCTCCCAATAAATCCTCCCCTGCAACAGTAGGCTACCCCCCTCCACAATAGCCCCCCAGCAACAATAAATCCTCCCCTGCAACAATCGCCCCTCTCCCAATAAATCCTCCCCTGCAACAGTAGGCTACCCCCTCCACAATAGCCCCCCAGCAACAATAAATCCTCCCCTGCAACAATCGCCCCTCCCCCAATAAATCCTCGTCTGCAACAGTAGGCTACCCCCCTCCACAATAGCCCCCCAGCAACAATAAATCCTCCCCTGCAACAATCGCCACTCTCCCAATAAATCCTCCCCTGCAACAGTAGGCTACCCCCCTCCACAATAGCCCCCCAGCAACAATAAATCCTCCCCTGCAACAATCGCCCCTCCCCCAATAAATCCTCGTCTGCAACAGTAGGCTACCCCCCTCCACAATAGCCCCCCAGCAACAATAAATCCTCCCCTGCAACAATCGCCCCTCTCCCAATAAATCCTCCCCTGCAACAGTAGGCTACCCCCCTCCACAATAGCCCCCCAGCAACAATAAATCCTCCACTGCAAAAAAGAAAGTCCCACCCACAACAAAATGCCCTGCCAGCAACAATAGATTCCCCCCTGCAACAATAGATCCCCCAGCAGCCAGCATCAATAGGCCCTTCAGCTCACCCCACTGGCCCCAGCACCCCTTTGCCATTGCATACATTCAGACTGGAGGTGCCGGAACCGCGTTCCCACTGAAAAAAGGCCCTGCTATTTCATCTAAATACAGTAAACCTTGGTTTGAGAGTAACTTGGTTTGAGAGCGCTTTGCAAGACAAGCAAATTTTTAAAATAAATTTTGACTTGATATACAAGCGATGTCTTGATATACAAGTAGCGTCATGTCACAACTGGGTATAAAAGAGAAGAGAGGCGCCTCTAAGTGTAGCAATATTGTCACATTTAATGAAGGTTCAATATTTAGCAGCTCACATGGTTGATGATTAAAAGAGACACATCTAAGTATGCAGGCATCCGGGGTAAAGCTGTCCACATAGACCATCCTCCGCACTGCGCTCCAAAGTCTCGCTTTCAGATCACTCTACTGCAGGGTACTCTTCCCAATCACAATTGCAGACTGACATCAGTGAGAGCCAGTGGTTCAGCAGATGGTCTATGTGGACAGCTTTACCCCGGATGCCTGCATACTTAGATGTGCCTCTTTAATCATTAACCATGTGAGTTGCTAAATTTTGTACCTTCATTAAATGTTCCCATACTGCTACACTTAGAGGCGCCTCTCTTCTCTTTTATACACTGTAGCTCCTGCTGGATTTTGCTTCTAATCCCCTTGTGGAGGCGCCATTTTATGATGACACAACCTATCACATTGCTATAATCTTTGTATATAGACTATAAACTGAAAGACTTATGAATAAATGGTTGTGGAATGAATCATCCGAGTTTCCATTATTTCTTATGGGAAAATTCGCTTTGATATAAGAGTGTTTTGGATTACAAGCATGCTTCCGGAACGAATTATGCTCGCAATCCAAGGTTTTACTGTATACAACTTTGTCTCATCAAAAATGTAAGTATACCCCATGTATACCACCACTTCAGATCCATTAAAGTTGAATTGGTTTTCCAGATTAGGTGCCAATGATTAGAACCTCCTCAGGGGAGTATGCCGGTCTTATTTAACCACTTGCCGACCAACCACCATACATATAATGTGGCAGGTCGGCTCGTTCCCGTGAAACCACGTACCTGTACATCGATTCGCAGGACTGTAAGTGGGGGGTGCGCGTGCCCATTCGCCACAGGGGAAGTGGATCTGCTGAGCCGGTGGCCCAGATTGCTGCCGGGCACCCATGATCGCTCCCCATGGAGACAGAACCGTGGTCTGCCGCTGTAAACAAGGCAGGCCGCTGTTCTGTCAGCAATGAACACAGGGCTCCTGTGCTCATCTTATTTAGGAACACAGGTCCCTGTGTTCATTCCATAAGCCCATCCTCCACACAGTTAGATAGCACCCCTTAGGGACACATTTAACCCTTTGATCACCCCTGGTGTTAACCCCTTCCCTGCCAGTGTCATTAGTACAGTAACAGTGCATATTTTTAGCACTGATTACTGTAGTAATGTCACTAGTCCCCTCAAAAGTGTCAAAAATGTCAAGTTAGGTGTCCGATCTGTCCACCGCAATGTCGCAGTCCCGCTAAAAAAAAAAAAAAAAAAAAAAAAAAAAAAAAAAAAAAAAAAAAAATCGCTGATCGCGATGATTAAATAAAATGTTTCCCCTAGTTTGTAGACACAATAATGTTTTGTGCAAACCAAATCGATATACACTTACTGGGATTTTTTTTAACAAAAACATGTAGTAGAATACAAAATTGGCCTAAAATGATGAAAAAATTTGATTTTTCAATTGTTTTTATTGGGAATGTTATATAGCAAAAAAGTAAAAAAAATATTTTTTTCCCCCAGAATGGTCGCTCTTTTTGTTTATAGCGCAAAAATTAAAAAAGAAAAAAAAAAAAAATCATCGTACAGGTGATCAAATATCTCCAAAAGAAAGCGCTATTTGTGGGGAAGAAAAAGGACATCAATTTTTTTGCTAGAGGCATGGAGAAGAAAGACGGCAAAATCATCGGGAAATGGAGTATTCTGTAAATTTTTGAGACAGCTCGCGCACTGCCTTCCAGAACTCCCCGAGTTTAGGGCACGACCAAGATATGTACAGAAGCCTTCCCTGCCTCTCGGCACCTCCAACAGCAGTCCGTGGCCAAAGGGAAGAATTTGTTCACTTGTAGTGGTGTACGGTACCACCTCATCAGAAGCTTAAAGTTGGTTTCTTGTGTCCTCATACACCTAGAGGACTTAAGTGGGAACTGAACGACGCGGGTTTGTTGTTCTGGGGTGAAAGTGCGATTCAGGTCTCGTTCTCAATTGGATAGGTAGGGTGGTTGGTAGGTCTTTGAGGGAGTGATCAATATGGCATAAGTTAAGGATAGTACGTGTGGAAGTATTCAATCCTGAGAACAGTGTTCTTTAAGTAGTGAGTTGTACCTATTAGGAGGAGGCAAGGATTGTAAGAAGTGGTGAAGTTGAAGCGCTCTCCAAAAGTCTAAGCGGTATCGTTCCAGAGGGCCCGTAAGAGCATTGAGGGAGGGCCAGCAAGCTTCCTCCAGAAAGTGGGAGGTCTGGAAGCGACCCGGCTCTAAGGACATCAATTTTATTTGGGTACAGCGTCGCATGACTGCCCAATTGTCAGTTAACCACTTAAGCCCCGGAAGATTTTACCCCCATTCCGACCAGGGGGTATTTTGCGATTCGGCACTGCGTGAATTTAACGCACAATTGCGCGGTCGTGCGACGCTGTACCTAAACGAATTTGACGTCCTTTTTTTCCCACAAACAGAGCTTTCTTTTGGTGGTATTTGATCACCTGTGCGATTTTTTGATCACGCGCTATAAACAAAAAAAGAGCGTCAATTTTGCAAAAATAGCAATATTTTTCACATTTTTTTATATGAAATTCCCCCAAAAAAAAATGTAAAAATCAAAATTTTTAAAAATTTTCGGCCAATTTATTTTATGCTACCTATGTTTGGTAAAAAAAATCGCAAAAAGCGTATTTTGATTGGTTTGCGCAAAAGTTATCGCGTTTACTAACAAAGGGAAAGATTTTTGTCATTTTTGTTGTTTTTTTTTTTAACGCGTAATGGCGGCGATCTGCGATTTTTTTTGCGGTACTGCGACATTGCGGCGGACAGATCGGACCCTTGACTGACATTTTTTACACTTTTGGGGTTACCAGTGACATTTCTACAGTAATCAGTGCTATACATATGCACTGTTACTGTAAAAATACACTGGTAGTGAAGGGGTTAACTTTATTTGGAAGGGAGGGGCTGTGTGTGTCCCTAGGGGCGTGGTTTCTACTGTGATTGGCTGTTGGTCTAGCTGTAAGGACACTGATCAACGGATCTACATACCAGATCCGTTTTATCAGTGTCTTTGCAGCGAGGAGAATGACAGGCAGTTTGTTTACACAAGCTGCCTGACATTCTCCCTCTCCCCCGCCGATCGCCGAGTGACCGGCGGACATCGGGTCCGCTGGTCACACGCGCGGGGGGGTCCGTGACCACGCGGGAGCGCGCCCCGGGGGGCGCGCGCTCGCTCCCTAGACCCTCACAAGCAAACAACGTAGCCCTACGTTAGTTTGCCTGTGAGGGGCTGACCGCCGACGTAGATAGTCGTGCGGCGGTCGGCAAGTGGTTAAAGTACTGCGGTGCCTAATCCCAAAAAATGGCCTGGTCAATAAGGGGGAAAACCTTCTGCTCCAGAAGTGGTTAAACCTCAGATATCTAGGGTCCGGTGTTCTATATTTTGTTCTCTATTTTTTTAAGGCCCACTGTGCTTGGTGAGTTTTCTGTCCATAAATGTTTATCAGTGACGGATTGTATACATGGATTTCAAGCACTGTTTAGAGAAGATACAATTTCATCTTTATAATTCCAGCGATTATTAATTGGACTTATAAATACAACTATAAGCAAACTTTTTTTTTATCCCCCCATTTTAGTAAAGTGGTGAGGGGTTAGAACCCCTATAAGGCTTGTTCAAGGTCTATCTGCAGTCCATGTGTTACCAGGAACAGAGCTGTATCCTGGCCTAGGCCAACAAGGCCCAGGCCTAGGGCGGCACTTTGCAGGGGGGCAGCAAAAAAATATTTCATTATTTGTATGATGACTATGGACTTCCTATTTATTATACAAATAAGTGAAATAATCCTATAATTACAATTAGTGGCAGCAAACACAAGTCAAATATTTTAAAAGAGTAATCTTACTAAACCCGTGACATAAGGCTGATGAGGCCACACTGATGAGGCCACACTGATATGCTGCACTGACGGGCAGTAAAGAGGCGGCACTGATGAGGCTGAACGTATGGGAACCGATGAAGCTATGCTGATGGGCACTGATAGACTGTGGTTGTGGTCTGTGGTTTTACAGATGACAAGATGGGTCCTAAACAGGAAGGGGTGTGACCTTTACAGGAAGGGGTTGGTCATATTTAAATTAGGGGGTGCACAAGTTTAGTCAGGCCTAGGGCAGCACAAAACCTAAATACACCACTGACCAGGAAGGGTGGTCATGTGCTCTGCCAATTGCTCCATACATAGAGCACGGACACATGACTGCTGCTATGCTCTGTGCACTAAAGGAAGCTCAGCAGAGGACTAATGTGGCTTTCGCTATAAGCTCCAGGCACCATCTAAAGCCCCGTACACACGTACCGATTGTCGGCCGTAAATATTTGGCCGACGACCGATCGGCCGATTGTAGGCTTGTTAGTATGATGCTTCCGACAGCGCATTTTCAGCCGAACAGAATCTGTTGTGCAGGCATTAAAATTTTTGTATGCCGACACCAGAACGGTCGATTGTTCGCCAGTCAGTACAGAATTCGGCCGACAATCAGCAGATTTGCAAGACTGGGCATGCTCAGAGAAGAAAAAACACAGGGAAAGTTAACCATCACATGACATCACTTCTGCAGTCGGCTGTTGTTGGCCGACAAAATTCGTGTGCAGTCTTTTGGCACTTTTCAGCGGACAGGACATCCCTGGACAAAAGACGGCCGATCGGTCGGCCGACGATCGGTACGTGTGTACGGGGCATTAGGGAAGTCAATGTCTAATATAGACACAAAACTCCTGTAAGATTTGGAACCCATGTTGGTGCATATAAATATTACAGATTGTGCGATAAGAAAAGGGATAGAGAGGGAATCTGGTCAGGAAAGATATGGAGGACTGAGGCACATGGACTTCTCTTAAGCCAGCCATAGAAAGTTCAAATCTTGGGCAGTTCAGCAGATTCAGGCCAAGATTCGATCAATCTATGGGCAGGCTGATCCATGAATCCAGCATGCCGGATTTCTAGCATACGAGGATTGTCAGCGGCTAGCAATAATCGTTGTGTTCTCATAGGGGCCTATGAGGAAGTCCACATGGATGAAACGCACCAATACATTACTGCACACAGGACAAGAAGTGACCCAAGCATGCTAACCCGGAGGTGATGCAGTCACCTTCAGGATTCAATTTACATTCACATTCTGCCTGGGGACCGGATAGTCACATGTGGACACTGCTGTGTGAAAGAGTGCCTGGTGACACCAGAAATCACAAGTATAAACCTGCATCCACCACACACTGACTGCAGATAGGATTTCATATACACCACTACATTTGGATTACAAATATCACACTGAAGAGTGATTAAGTGCTCCAACTGCCGGTGAAGATTCTGCAAGGCCTTGCTAGAGCAGGAATTTCATTACTCACTATCCTTAAAGGGGATCCATTGATATAATGCTAGATTCTTATTAGGTGAACATGAGGTAGTGCTAGTTCTGATTTTAGAAGAGGTTAAGCTGTGTTCATGGTTAATACATTTATCAATAGCCCTGACAGTTAAAGCTGGTAGTTCTTTCAGTCACTCTTATTCATTGAATAGAACACTGTTGATTAAGCATTTATTTCTGCAGTGTCTGTCTTTTGAGCTCCCTTGTAATAAGTGGGGTTTTAATGGATTGATACTGCAATATCTGTCCTTACAGAACCCTATCTGTCCTTGTTAAGTTGTTTGATTTACATCTCAGTAAACAGCCAGACTTGTATCTCTATTGTGTCAGTGTATTTTTGGAGATAATCTCTGAAATGTCTGAACCTATAGTGCCTAGCGGGTTGGATACTTCTCAGGGTCGGGTGAGTGCAGAGGAATTTACACTAACCAGCAGCCCTTAAGGGGGTCGTGCGACACATATATTTCTGGAAGCACCCAAAAATAAACAAGCAGGATTATGGAAAGTAGGATCATCCAAATCACTGGAAAACTAGAGCCCGGAAGTTGTAGGAATCGCTGTAGGGCCTCCAGCAAATCCAAATAGTAAGGTTGTCTCAGGATCCTTGCCATCTTCTGCCACCAGAGTCTCCATTGCCATTATGTCATCAAGTATCTGGGCCCATTCGAGAATATGAGGAGGGCACTGGTGGCAGAACCGCAGCGGAAAAATATATGGCCATGGGTTTCCTGCCATTCCACAGCCCAGGGGGGAGTGACATTTGCATTTTTTTATTTATTTTATTTATTTATTTATTTTTTTTTTTTTTACGCAATTTTAGAAAATTGCAGCTGCAGACTTTGATAGAATACTAGTTAACACGGAATTACAAAGCAGCTGATGTAGCAAGTAGGGTTTTCCTGTAAGAACACAGCTTAAAAGATAAAAAAAAATAGCCTGAAGCGGTTCAAACTGTGTGTAGACTTGATCCCCAATAAAGCTATTAAAATGATCCCTGCCTTAGCAAAGATTTTTTTCCGAAGAAAGTGACTACACCAAATTATCAGGTTAGATCACATTGCTGGAATTCCTATACACAGGAAAACACCCAACTACAAGAATACTGCAGCCATTCACTAAGAACACGTACAAGCAACCAAATAAAGCCAATTCTAAAGCAGCTTCTGTCCATTCAGTAGAGGCTGGTGAGCCCAGAGTGTTCAGCTTCTATTTATTCACTAAAGGCCAGTGATCTCGGAGAGTACAGCCTTTATCCACTCAGAGGTGGGTGCATCTGTTCATTCACTGGAGGTCAGGGACCTCACAGGCAAAGTGTCTCTAGCCAGGTTTCCAAAGGCTGTGGACCTTAGAAAAAAAAAAAATGTGAGCAGTGGCACAGGACAGGTAGATGTACCTTCCTCCATGTTTTCCCAATTAACTTGTTGGGCGCCAAGTCCGGGTACATAAGAGGGCTGCCCCGGGGTGTGGGTTCTTCTGGGCTATGCTAGGTACCTGTAACAGGATCACTCTATATCACACATGGGGTACCTTTCCTTTGGTGCTGTTTTTATTAATGTCCTGGATGAGGCTGAGGCTGAGGCTGAGGCCGCCATGGGGGAAAACTTGACCTTAAAGCGAGCCTCCACACTCCAAGATGAACATACACTGTGTATACTTGCACAATAACTGTCCTCCAGTTAACTCTCAGGTCACTGTGTATATGTACATCTTCCCACTGTAATTTGCAATTAGGAGAGACATGCTGAGCCTTGTCTACAACCACCTGTCCAGCGTTTTCCACTACCATTCTCCAGTAGCGGAGTGGGCCCCGCCGTGCACCTTGCGCGGGCTTCACATATGCACTTGAACTTCCGTACCTCTGTACAGAATGGGGACCTCTGTGATGCAAGTCTGCTTCTGTTGCTATTAGAGACGGGCTGCAACAGGAGGAGTACCAACAACATCTCCCTCGCTGCTAGAGGCTGGTCCTCCCATAACAGGTGCACGCTACCGATAGGCTGCTTGACTAACTGTAGACTTCCGTTGCCCATGGCATCCACATGTAGAATTGCATTGAGCCATGTCTGGACTCTTCATACCCCAGCCCAGTGTGCTAATGACCCAAACTGGAAAAATGTGCCGGTTACTTGCATTTTACTCCTTTAAATAACTTCAGACCAGACAGAAGGCAAAGTTCGACAATCTACTGGATAAAAGTGCAAAACATTGCAGAGTCCAAAACAGGAAAGCAGTCGCTTTCCTAGATCCCGGTTCGGTAATGCTACCCAGGCTATGTGCTACCCCAGGATACCTGCAAAAGTAGAGTCCATGTGTAATACAGGGTCCATCTGTGGCATTCTCTGGCAGCTAGTGTCTTCAGAGCCAACTCCAAGTTGGCTGTACTCCACACAGGGTAAGATAGATGAACCAACAATGAGGCTCTTGGGCTCCCTCAGGGGAACTCTTGTACTTTCTTTTTCTATTCCCCTTCACCCCCCCCCTCTACCTGGGCTCTGGACCACTGCCCCCTTTAGTAGTCCCAGGACCAGTGGGTCAGACCAAAAAAAAGCCCCGGGAACTAAATTAACCCTACAGCACCCAATTAAATTTAACCTGCTTGCAAGTAGCTTAACGATACATTGGTGGCCAAAAAACTCCAAGTGTATCCTCTCTCCATTCACTAGAGGCTTCTGACCTCACAGAGGATGTAGCCTTTATCCAGGCCAATAATCTTACAGATGAAGCACCCTCCTAGGTAGGGGCTAGTGAGAGAGTATAGTTTTGAGCTCTGTCTGCTTACCAGAGGAGCAGCAGGTAAATCTATATTGTGCTCTGCTTATCAGGGAGCAGGATCTATTAGTGAGATCTGCTCATTGTGCCCAGTATGTGATTCACTCTTTCTAAAGAGGGTTTCACACTGGTCCAATAGGAAGGCATATTGGACAGTGGGAGGAAACCTGACGAATGGGTGCATAGGCTTTTGATACAGTCCTGGTGATTGGCAGAGGGTAGGTCACCTGGGTGCATTCTGGGATACTGTATAAAAGCCAGGAGCACATGTGCTGCAGGGTCTTTGGCTGGAGAGCAGAGTCCCGGAGGGGGGGGGGCTGCCTCCTCCTCTGTAGAGGTGCCACAAGGTTGCAAAAAGTCCTCCTGAGGGCCAGAGGAGTGGTGGAGAGGAGCTGAACACGGAGGTCCAGTAGAGCTGACTGAGAGGGGATACACTGGAGACCCTGGGACTACAGTATCCTGAGTACAGGGACTGGTGTCAAGGGGCCTGACCTGAGGGGGGCCATCCCTGATGGTAGGACAGTTAGTGGATGGGTGTCAGCTGAAGAGAGAGAGAGGATACTAGGGAGAGTGTCCTGAAGATAACTAGTTGTTCACCAAGTCATCTTAAGGATATGAGACTTGATCCACATTCATCAAAAGTGGCAAGATGAATCAACAGCCTGGCTGTTCCAAATCTATATAGTGAAGCAGAGAAGATAAGATTCCTCAATCACTGAATAGTTAAAAGTTGGAGTACCCCACTATTTCCTTCTCCTATCCCCCATTTTACAATAAACCACAAAAACAACCAAATACCCCTGGATTGATTATTAGAGTGTGAGCCAAGGGGAATCAAGGACTTTTGCTTACAGTATGGCGCAGGGCCGGAGTGGGACTCATTTTCAGCCCTGGAGTTTCATGCCTTAGACCAGCCCACTCTAGTTCACGACTGACTATATTAAAATAATGTAATTAAAACCTCAGAATATAAGTTTGCAATGGCGCACTGTTCTCTACAGCCTTGTAATTCATTGTATTGAGATGGTCAGAGACTGAGGGCGTGATACAAGAGATGGTCAGAGACTGAGGGCGTGATACAAGAGATGGTCAGAGACTGAGGGCGTGATACAAGAGATGGTCAGAGACTGAGGGCGTGATACAAGAGATGGTCAGAGACTGAGGGCGTGATACAAGAGATGGTCAGAGACTGAGGGCGTGATACAAGAGATGGTCAGAGACTGCAGACATGATACAGGAGATGGTTAGAGACTGCAGACATGATACAGGAGATGGTTAGAGACTGCAGACATGATACAGGATAGAAGAGCACTAGAGGGGCTGGAGAGCACAGGGGAAGCAGAGAGCACTGGAGGAGCTGAAGGGCACCGGAGGGGGCGGAGTACGGACTCAATGCAATACATCCCGAGTACAGCTGGTGCAGGTGTAAGGCCCCTTTCACACAGGCGGACCGTTCAGATCCGCCTGTCCGTTTTTTTGGCGGATCTGAACGGTCCCCCCATGCATCTCTATGGGGCATCGGATGTCAGCGGAGACATGTCCGCTGACATCTGATCCGTCAAATCTGGACGGATGGGATCGGATGAGAACGGACTGACGGTCCGTTCCCATCCGATTCCCCCATAGAGATCTATGGGGCTGTTACAGCTGTGTCTCCGCACACAGTGCGTCCCCATAGCGCTGTTTCTACAGGTTTTTGCTGGAAACAAGAAAGTAAATTGTGAAGGGAATTACCTTATTTTCAATAAAGCGAGTTTGTAATACTGCACCATGATGGTCCTATGTGTTTAATGAGCCCCTGAGGTGGAGTTACCAAAGAAGGAGCCCGCATCACAAGGAATCCTCTGTAAGAAATCCCAGATAGAAATCTTAGACCGGGAATATACACAGGACCCCTTAGGAAAGAACCCAGGAGCCATAGGACACTACGCTGGAAAAAAGGCACATAACACAGGCATTTAACCCTTGTGTTTGAGGTGAGAATTTAGTGCACCTAGAAGTGGCACCATATCTTTTTTCAATATCGTACCTGTGAATCGTTTTATTGGATTGAAGATACACACAAAAGTTTTTTGGACAATTATTTATGCAGATTTGAATTAACACTATTTGTTAGCATTTAGTTGCATTGAGTTTATTTTAACAAATCACCACAAGCACTGAGCACTTTGCAGCATATTGTTTATTGGACTTATTATTGGATATTTATTTATGCAGAATTGATTAATCACGATTTGTCAGCATCACGCGTTTTAGTTTATTTAACCACTTGCTGACTGCTCACAGTATATTTACTGCGGCAGTCATCCCCTCACAGGCAGAGTGACGTAGATCTATGTCGCTAGCCTGTGAGGGTCTAGGGAGCGAGCACGCTCCCGCTCCCACGTGGTCACGGACCCCCCCGCGCGTGTGACCGGCGGACCCGATATCCGCCGGTCACTCTGCGATCGCGGCTGCAGAGGGAGAAAGGCAGGCGGCTAATGTAAACAAGCCGCCTGTCATTCTCCCCTGTGTAGAAACAGTGATCACACGGTTCTACTATGTAGGACCGTTGATCACTGTTTCTACAGCTCAAGCCACATCCAATCACAGTTAGAAGCACGCCCCTAGGGACACACACAGCCCCTCCCTCTCAAATAAAGTTAACCCCTTTACTACCAGTGTAATTTTACAGTAACAGTGCATATGTATAGCACTGATTACTGCAGTAATGTCACTGGTAACCCCAAAAGTGTCAAAAATGTCAGTCAAGGGTCCGATCTGTCCGCCGCAATGTCGCAGTCCCGCAAAAAAAAAAAAAAAAAAGAAAAATCGCAGATCGCCGCCATTACGCGTTAAAAAAAAAAAAACACCAAAAATCTTTCCCTTTGTTAGTAAACGCGATAACTTTTATGCAAACCAATCAAAATACGCTTTTTGCAATTTTTTTTACCAAACATATGTAGCATAAAACAAATTGACCGAAAATGTTAAAAAATTTTGATTTTTACATTTTTTTGGGGGAATTTCATATTAACAAAATGTGAAAAATATTGTTATTTTTGCAAAATTGACGCTCTTTTTTTTGTTTATAGCGCATGATCAAAAAAAAAATAAAAAGTAAAAATCGCACAGGTGATCAAATACCACCAAAAGAAAACTCTGTTTGTGGGAAAAAAAGGACATCAATTTAATTTGGGTACAGCGTCGCACGACCGTGCAATTGTCTGTTAAAATCACGCAGTGCCGAATCGCAAAATAGGCCCTGGTCAGGAAGGGGGTAAAATCTTCCGGGGCTTAAGTGGTTAACACATTAATTTAAGTACTGAGCACTTAAGAACAAGATTTGCATCACAGTTTTATGGTATCTATGTATTTAAACACATTTGTACTTTAAAGTTATGAAAATTCACCTGATCACCCAAGAGAGTTTAATCAAGTCTCAAAATAACAATTGGAAAATCAACACCTGTAAACACCCCAATTGATTTAATTTAATTTATTTCCCCTTGAGGCGCACCATCACACACACCCCCTCCCTCCCTTTTTTTTTTAAACTCCATAAAACTTACCATAGGGCGAGCGCAGCGTGCCAGATGCTTCCAGCCTTCACCTTTACAGCTTTAAAAAAGAGCACCTTCCGCCGGCCAATGAGAATCGGCGGCTCCTGGACCAATCACGGCTAAGCAGAATCGAGCAGCCAATCAGATTCCGCCGGATGACATC
Organism: Pelophylax lessonae; assembly: GCF_965119305.1. Lineage (NCBI taxonomy): Eukaryota > Metazoa > Chordata > Amphibia > Anura > Ranidae > Pelophylax > Pelophylax lessonae. The sequence continues at coordinate 705,909,013 of NC_138769.1, read as the reverse complement.
ATCGGCCCGCGCCTCGGCTGCTGCAAATGAGAATCAGCGGCTCCTGGGCTGGACCAATCACGCCTATGCAGAGACCAGCAGCCAATCAGATCCCGCCGGATGACGTCATCGGCCCGCTCCTCGGCTGCTGGAACGCAGGAACAGGTAGGAAATTCGCAGATACTGTATTTGAAGACCAAGACACCGGCCCTCAACCCGACCGGCCCACCGGGAATCCTCCCGGTCCTCCCGATTGGCCAATCCGGGCCTGGTATGGCGGGGTGCTGCTGGTAACCAGGGGGAACCTACAGAGTAAATATCAAGCAGTGCCTACGGGGGCAGTGCTACAACGAGAATTAGTGACCAATCACAACACTGACAATGTAGCCTATACAGGACACAAATCTGAAGGTTTAAAGTTAAAATATGGGCTACATCAAAACTATTTTCAAAGCAATAATGCAATAAAAGAGCAACACTTTGGAGGTCTGGAAGGTGGCAGAAAATGGTGCTTTAAGATACAAACACAAACACATGATTGGTTGCTACAGACACCCAACATCCGTTGTAGCACTAGTCCCCCAGGACATCTCAAGATACATAAACACCTTCCATGACTTTTGCAGCACATTCTAGATATGGAAAGAGATTTATTAATATAACCCACTGAGGAGACGTCTTCCCAAACAGGGATGTGTCCCCGGACACACAGCAAGATAATTGGTCATCCTGATACCTGTAGACAATGGAAACTTCTCTACAATTATCAATCTACCATTCAGCGTTCTAAGCTACATCTCCATATAAGACTTCTCCCCAGCAACAGACCGAAAGCCAAGAAAAATCACAAAATGTGATCAAACAGAACAAATAATAAAGCTACAAACTACAAAGCAAAGCATAGGAAAATCATTTAATTTTTCATGTGGATTTGTAACCTGAACCCTAAGGACGCATTCACACTTATGCAGCCTGTTGCAGCAAGTTGAAGAGCGGTCAACACACATCATGTTGCAACCTAACATAGCTTAGTTTAAGAAAGCCCATTCGTTATGAAAGCCCTGCTAATTAAAGCAGCAATAATGGACATGAGCCTCCCCCTCCCCAAATGTGGCAGGCACAGTATTGTGCTTCATTGTTGTATGTTGGCAACTACTGTACCATGCTCCACTGTGCCCAAAATGAATGGCACGGTCTCACACAGAGACCAACAAACTAACCAAACTTTAGCATTGCTTCTGAGAATAGTACATCCAATGCCCCAATAAAAAGGTTGACAAAAAACTATATTTGCAAACCAATAGCTACTCCATTGCTGGGGGCTTGTCAAAACTCTGGGGCTTCTAGGATGAAGCTGGTATATGTCCAGGCTCGTAGATGTCAAAACCTTTAGGCTACATTACATTTAGGCGTTGCTATTTTTACAGGCATTTTTTCGGGCCTGTGTAGCGTTTTTTAGGTTGACAAGTGACCAATGAAAAAAAAACAAGCGCCTGTAATCTGCCAAAAAAGAAGCTTATGTACTTTTTTGAGCGACTGCGTTTTGCTTAAGGTTACAGAACGCTCAGATGTGAACAAGGGCCTTTGAAATTAATGGAATTTGTCTTGTTGGGCATTTTGAGAGCTGAGGCTTAGAGCAGAAATTTCGCCTATAAACGCCTAGATGTGAACGGAGCCTAAAGCAGGGTACACACTAGTAGAAAATCTGCCGAAAATTCCCGCCCGATGTGAAATCGTCCGATTTTCGCCTAGCGTGTATACAACTTTCAGCAGCCGATGCCGACATTTTCAATGAAAAAAAACGGAGGGACAAACACCAAAATTTTTTTCGTCTGTCCCCAGACAACCGATTTTCGTTTAATGTGTATGCAGTACGTCTGTGAAAAATCAGATACGAAAGACCACGCATGATCTGAAGTTGCTGACAACCCGGAAGTCTAGGAACAAATGTGCCAAAAAAAAATGAAAAATCGGACGAGAAATTTCGTGAACATTTATGCATTGTCGACTAAAAACGGTAATGAACACTGAGAAGACAGAAAAATCGGAGGATATTTCGTCCGATTTTCGTCAAGTGTGTACGGCCCTTTAAAGAGAAGGATGCAGAGCCAACCTGTGCTGGCCTTTAAAAAGTTTTAGTTACCTGGCTGTCTGTCACTACAGGCAGTGCCGGGTCAAGATAATTCAGTGCCCCGGGCAAAAACGCTATATTGCGCCCAAACTTAAAATAATTACCTGTAGAAGAGGTTCTATACATACCTTTGTGACACCTGTGTTTGGAAAAGTCACACCAGGCCTCAGTATACATTCTATACTTCCAGGTGTGTAGAGTACCTGCTCCCCAACCACACTCTGTGGTTCCTCCTGTTAGCTCATAGAAGCAGCATCATGGTGGCTTTTCAACACACAGACCATTAGAGTATAGTATTTTCAGGGTGGAAAATTCTCAGCCAAACAGTGACTGGAGCCAATCAGACCTGTCAGAATACAATAGCAGACAGGGAAGATTCCTTCATCCACATTTCTCGACATAGATGGGAGAAACCAATAATGATTTCTCTTGTTCAGCCTGCATTGTTAACCTTAAAATTTTGGTCCACATTTTGTTTAACATTGGGACCTCTTTGGGGAGATTTTTCTTTACGACCGGTTATCGTGCTACATTTACAAGAAATGGTCATCACTGGGACAGAAGAGTATGGAAAGCAATCAAAACATGAACAGGAGTTCTAACTCCTTCACACTTTTTGTTTGTATCCCCAGTAGAAATGTTTGACACCACCTCCTGTCTTGAAAGAAATGAGGAGATGTGCTCCCAATAAAGACATGGGCAGCAATGAGAAGCCTTTTCTATACTTTAAAGCATAGCTAAAGCCAAGAACAAACTATTAATCTAGTGCAGTCCTCAGATGTGGCACCTCCATTAATTTATTTTTTCAGGTTAAAAAGGGAAGGCACTATAGGGAAGGTAACATTGGGCGTATGCTATAGGCCGCCCAACCAGAGGGAGGAGGGGGGAGGCGGACCTCCTTTTACAAATAGGATTGGCAGCAAGGATGGGAAATGTCATTATAATGGGGGACTTTAATTATCCAGATATAGACTGGGCAGAAGGAACCGCGCACTCAGCCAAGGCTCGGCAGTTCCTAAATGTTTTGCAGGACAATTTCACGGATCAGATGGTGAATGCACCGACAAATAAACAATGCGGTACTTGACCTACTGATTACCAACAATACAGACCTGCTCACGGATAGAGAAATACGGGGCAACTTAGGAAACAGTGATCATAGGTCAATAAGTTTCAGTATTAATTACAGTAATAGGAAACACAAGGGTAATATAAGGACACTGAATTTCAAAAGAGCCAATTTCCCAAAACTGCGCTCTCTGCTAGAAAATATCAAATGGGATAGAACCCTGGGAACAAAGAACACGGAGGAAAAATGGGAGTGCTTCAAGAGCATACTTAAGGGGATTGGCCAGTGCATTCCAAAGGGAAATCAATTTAAAAGAGCAAAAACTAAACCCTGGGTGGCTAAACTCCAACATAAAAATGCATATTAATACTAAAAAAAAGGCCTTCAAAAAATACAAGGCTGAGGGGTCATTGGCAGCATTCAAGCATTACAAAGAGTGTAATAAGAAATGTAAAGACAAAATCAAGGCGGCTAAAATAGAACACGAGAGACATATAGCGGAGGAGAGTAAAAAGAACTCCAAGAAATTATTTAAGTATATAAACAGTAGGAAAGCGAGGCCAGAACACATCGGCCCCATAAAAGACGACAAAGGAAATTTGGCCACAGAGGACAGGGAAAAGGCGGAAGTGTTAAATAATTTCTTCTCTTCAGTCTTCACAAAAGAATTGGGGGGCTACACTAACCCAGCTTGTAATGCTAAACTAAATAATACACCTCAGGAAGTACCGCCATGGCTAACAGAGGATAGACTTAGAACTAAACTAGAGAAACTTAACATAAATAAATCACCGGGACCGGGTGGCTTGCACCCGAGGGTTCTTAAAAAGCTCAGCCAGGTGATTGCCAGACCATTATTCTTGATCTTTAAGGATAGTCTACAGACGGGTATGGTGCCAGCTGATTGGAAAAAAGCCAACATAGTACCAATATTTAAAAAAGGGCCGAGATATATCCCGGGTAACTATAGGCCGGTCAGCCTAACATCAGTAGTCTGCAAGATTTTGGAGGGGATGTTAAGGGACCACATACAAGACTTTAGTAATGAAAACGGTATTAGTAGTAATCAGCATGGATTCATGGAAAATCGTTCTTGCCAAACCAATCTATTAACCTTCTACGATGAAGTGAGCTGCCACCTAGATAAAAGTCAAGCCTGTGGATGTGGTGCATCTGGACTTTGCAAAGGCCTTTGACACCGTTCCCCACAAACGCTTACTGTACAAACTAAGGAAGGTAGGTATGGACCATAGGGTGAGTATCTGGATAGGGGAGAGTTCAGAGGGTGATGATTAATGAGGAGTACTCGGATTGGGCGGGTGTGGAAAGCGGGGTCCCCCAGGGTTCTGTCCTGGGACCAATCCTGTTTAATTTATTCATAAATTATCTAGAGGAGGGGATATCTAGTACAATCTCATTATTTGCGGATGATACTAAACTAAGCATGGCAATATCTTCTATGCAGGATGTGGAAACCTTACAAGCGGACCTGAACAAAATAACGGGGTGGGCAACTACATGGCAGATGAGGTTTAATGTTGAAAAATGTAAAGTAATGCACTTGGCGTCAGAAACACGAAAGCAAGCTACTCACTGGAGGGGGGGGGGGGGGGGGGAACATCTGGGTGAGTCTAGGATGGAAAAGGAACTTCTGCCACGGCTGCTGGCAAAAACACTTAGGTTCTTCCTGTGTGTGGGAGGGGTTATATAGAGGGAACTTCCTGTCTATTGGTTTGCCAGTGTCCATTCACCTATAGGTGGCGTATAACCCAGATAGTCAATATTTTGACCTGCTCTATCTCCCGTGATGTACGATAAAGAAAAGGGTTTTCAGGGATAGTCTAAAAGTGGACAGAGTAGTTCATAGACAGATGGAGGTGGGGAGTTCCATAGGATGGAGACTTGGGAAAAGTCCCGGGGGTGAGCTAGGGAAGAGGTGACAAGGGAACTAGAGAGCAGGAGGTCTTAGGAGGAACGAAGAGAACGATTAGGTTGGTATTTTGAGATTGGTTAGAGATGTAGCTGGGGGCTGAGTTGTGGATGGCAGTGCGGGGGAGAGTGGGCAGTGTGGTCATGGAGGCAGATGAGGGGGGGAGAGTGGGCAGTGCAGTCATAGAGGCAGATGGGAGAGAGTGGGCAGTGCAATCATGGAGGCAGATGGGACAGGTAGTTCACTCAGAGAGAGACCTATTTGAATAGGTCAGCCTGACGAATCTACTTCCTACAGTCTTCCTCTTTGTACTAACTTTATAGTCTAAACAGGACATCTTCCTTCTTTAACGTCTGTGTTCGCACACACTCTGCAGTGCTGCAATGAAACACCTATCACAGTCCATTATTCAGCAAATTGATGATCTCACCATCAAGTCATTAAATGCTTCCCAATCTATGACCACAGCCTGGCCTCAGATTGCTTCCCTCCATCAGAAACCACCAATTCGATTCCAACCGCCCAGCATCAACCACTTCCATTAATGTACTCTGAGTGCACCATTTATTAAGACACGCTAATAGTTCATCGTGTTCTCTCAGGAACGTAGCAAAAACTTTGACACTAGGTGCCAGAATGTGACGTAAAAACATTATTCAATGTACTAAAATATAAGATGTACAGGCACTAATTGCATTAGAGAGGATTGCTTTGCTCCATTTACATATGGAAAAAAAAAAGAAAAGTTCTTTGCAGGGTGGAGGTTATGCAGAGTCATCACAGCTGAAGGTTAGGGCTCAGTGTTAGTCCACTATAGCAGACAAGAGTACAGGATGTATTAATGGCTTAGAACAGGCTTGTGCTCCTGGGGGCACAATTCCATCATGCCATTGTACCTACAGAAGGCTGAATTCAAAGACACCCGTGTTATGTAACGGTATCAGCCAAATGATCAGACCAGTGGTGATGTGCAATTTCTACTTTACTTAACAATGTAGAACATAGATTACACAGGAGATCATGTGAACAGGGGTTTGCAGTACAAAACAGCAATATGAGGAAGGGAGAAACATTCATAAAACATGTGAAAACAATTCTATTGCAGTTCTAGTAATGGCCACTAGATGACAGCAGAGTGTTCTGAGTTCAGTTTACTGATAGGCTAAAGAACTGAAGATTCTCACGTGTTCCAATACATTGATTGTTCATTCAGCAGACTGTGAGCTGATGGATTTCCTGCTGGCACAGACTTCACACTGGCACTGCTGATGCGGACTTTGGTCAGGAGGCTCTGGGGGCCGTAGATAGGACCACCCCACTGCTTGGACAGCTTCTCCACATGGACTGTAACAGAGTCCTCTCCAGTGACTGGGGCTTGGATAGATGCTGCGTGCTCTTGTGCTCACTGCTGGTGGCCCACACACCAGACTGATCAAATGAGGACCCAGCACCTGGGGACAGCTCACTTGCCCAGTCACTGCTGTCCCATCAGGCAGGATCTCTCTGAGCACAAGAAGCTGGGCGGAGCTGGCATTTATACTCTCTGGGCGTGTCCTGGAACTCAGGGGATGCTGGGAGCCCAGAGGATTGTGGGAAATTGAGTTAAAGGGGACTTGCACCTGCATCTGGATAAAGGGGCACACCACTTTCCCCCCCCGAAAACCAAAGTGAAAAAATTATGCAGCTGAAATTTCATTGCAGCGTCTCAAAATGAAGTTAAATGTACTGCTCAAAAAAAAAAAATTAAAGGAACACTTTTTAATCAGTATAGAATCAAGTCAATTAAACTCTTGTGATATTGGTCTGGTCAGTTAATTAGCAGAGGGGGTTGTTAATTGAATTACACCAAAGCAGCTGAAACTGATTAACAGGTGCACTAGATGGGCAACAATGAGATGATCTTCGAAACAAGAATAGTTTTACAGGTGGAGGCACTGACATTTTTTCCCCTTCTCATCTTTTTGGACTATTTTTCACGAGTTTTGCATTTGGCTAGGGTCATTGTCACTACTGGTAGCATGGAGGCGATACCTAGACCCGATAGAGGTTGCACAGGCAGTCCAACTCCTCCAGGATGGCACAGAAAACAATGTCATTGCCAGAAGGTTTGCTGTGTCTCCCAGCACAGTCTCAAGAGCATGGAGGAGATTCCAGGAGACAGTCAGGACCGGTATCTGCTCCTTTGTACACGAAGGAACAGGATGAGCATTGTCAGAACCCTACAAAAAAAATAACTCCAGTAGACCATTGGTGTGAATGTCTCTGACCAAACAATCAGAAATAGACTTCAGGAGTGTGGCTTGAGGGCCCAACATTCTCTAGTGGGCCCGGTGCTCACTGCCCGGCACCATGGAGCTCGATTAGCATTTGCCATTGAACACCAGAATTGGCAGGTCTGCCACTGGCACCCTGTGATTTTCAGATAACAGCAAGTTCAACCCGAGCACATGTGATAGACATGAAAGGGTCTGGAGAAACCATGCTGCCTGTAACATCATTCAGCATGACCGGTTTGGTGGTTGGTCAGTGATAGTCTGGGGAAGCATATCTATGGAGGACACACAGACCTCTACATGCTAGACAATGAAAGCCTGACTGCCATTAGGTATCAAGATGAAGTCCTTGGACCCATTGTCAGACCCTACGCTGGTGCAGGGGGTCCTGGGTTCATCCTGGTGCACGACAATGTCCAGCCTCATGTGATGAGAGTATGCAGACAGTTCGTGGAGGATGAAGGAATTGATACCATTAAATGGCTCCCATGCTCGTCTGACCTAAATCCAATAGAACACCTCTGGAACATTATGTTTCGGCCCATCCGACACCACCAGGTTGCACCGCGGTCTGTTCAGGAGCTCAGTGAGGCCCTGGTCCAGATCTGTAAGGAAATACCCCAGGACACCATCCGTCGTCTCATTAGGATCATGCCCCGACATTGTCAGGCATGCATACAGGCACATGGGGGCCAAACTACTGAGGACCATTTTGATTTGCTGCAATGAAATTTCAGCAAAATAAACTAGCATGCTGCGTCATTTTTTCACTTTGATTTTCAGGGTGTCTGAGTTCAGCCCTCTGTAGGTTGATATTTTAATTTCCATCAAACGATGTGGCATCCTTTAGTTCCTAACATATTACCCAGTCCATATCAGTACAGATATCCAGCGTGATATTTTTCCCCATTGAGATCTGATGTGTTTAAAAAATTTAAAGGAAGACTTTGAAAACAGTGTATATAAAAAGTCGAGACGTTTTTACTTTAAAAAGGTGACCAAAGATCTCCATATTCCCAAGACAATCCCCATTTATAAGAGTGGTTCCAAAATGAAAGTTCCTAACAATGGAAACCTAAACTGAACACAAAACTAGACTGGTTGACCATTTATCTTCCTAGCCATGCATAAGCAAGGGTCATAGTGTTCTACAACTCATTTCAGGATGTAGATGGACATTTAAAAACTTGGTCACCTACTTGCCCCAGCCTATGACTGGCCTCTGAAAGAGCATCAATGGAAGTAATCTCTTTTCGGTCTCCTCCAGTCAGCACATATGCCTTCAAGACATCTGATTGATGCCTGATTAGGTCCTACTGCTGTCCATCCCTTTTTCCAGCATTAGTGCTGCCGAACAAATCTTTATTGTAATGCAGGTTATTGATTGATATTTTGACTGCATCAATTATATATATATTTTTTTTTTCATATCCACCTGCAGTTGATGAGGTTGAAAAGGCCACCCCAAAGGTGGCCTTATCTTACTATGAAATCAAGCCCTTCAAGGCGATTCCAAGTCTTTTTTCAAACTATCCTGGAAAGATAATTTCAACAGCATGTTATGCTTAACTGGGAGGAGAGCCAGCGAAGACACGAAGGGAACAATTATGGTGGGAATATCTTAGGAGGCCAGACATCCCAACCTGCAAAAACTCATTTCAGGGAGGTGGCAAAGTCATTTCAGGGAGGTGAGCCCCCCCCCCACATGACGCCGCCCCCCCCCCCTCCGCGCACGCCTGCGCCGCACCCCCCTTTCCAATTTAACACTACCAGAGAATAATGAAATGGAATGTAATCAGTATACCTGGTCACTGGTGCTGGTCACTGATGCTGGTACTGGTCACTGGTGCTGGTAACTGGTGCGGGTACTGCTCACTGGTGCTGGTACTGGTCCACTGGTGCTGGTACCGGTCACTGGTGCTGGTACTGGCCTGGTCACTGGTGCTCGTACTGGTCACTGGTGCTGGTATTGGCCTGGTTACTGGTGCTGGTTACTGGTGCTGGTACTGGCCTGGTCACTGGTGCTGGTACTGGCCTGGTCACTGGTGCTGGTACTGGCCTGGTCACTGGTGCTGGTACTGGCCTGGTCACTGGTGCTGGTGCTGGCCTGGTCACTGGTGCTGGTACTGGCCTGGTCACTGGTGCTGGTACTGGCCTGGTCACTGGTGCTGGTACTGGTGCTGGTACTGGCCTGGTCACTGGTGCTGGCCTGGTCACTGGTGCTGGTACTGGTACTGGCCTGGTCACTGGTACTGGTGCTGGCCTGGTCACTGGTACTGGTGCTGGTACTGGTGCTGGTCACTGGTGCTGGTACTGGCCTGGTCACTGGTGCTGGTACTGGTCACTGGTGCTGGTACTGGCCTGGTCACTGGTGCTGGCCTGGTCACTGGTACTGGCCTGGTCACTGGTGCTGGCCTGGTCACTGGTGCTGGTACTGGTCACTGGTGCTGGTATTGGCCTGGTCACTGGTGCTGGTACTGGCGCTGGTACTGGTCACTGGCCTGGTCACTGGTGCTGGTACTGGCCTGGTCACTGGTGCTGGTACTGGCCTGGTCACTGGTGCTAGTACTGGCCTGGTCACTGGTGCTAGTACTGGCCTGGTCACTGGTGCTAGTACTGGCCTGGTCACTGGTGCTAGTACTGGCCTGGTCACTGGTGCTGGTCACTGGTGCTGGCCTGGTCACTGGTGCTGGTCACTGGTGCTGGTCACTGGTGCTGGTACTGGCCTGGTCACTGGTGCTGGTACTGGCCTGGTCACTGGTGCTGGTCACTTGCTGGTACTGGCCTGGTCACTTGCTGGTACTGGCCTGGTCACTTGCTGGTACTGTCACAGAGTGGGGTGTCACAGTGTCACGGTCCCGCGCGCGCCAAAATGCCTCCTGGAGTAGAATGTGGCTGTAGTAGAGAGCAACGTCGCTGCTTGCTCTTTGCAGCTCCTCCCACAGGCGGAGTGCATGACTCATATCACTCCGCCTGTGAGCCGGATCTATTTCGGCTCCGACGTGATGTCTGTGCAGGCTCAGCTTGCTGACAGCTGTCACACTCCTGCCTGCATCGATCGATGAGTCATCTCATCTGACTCACTAACTCAGACTGACTCACACAGCCGGGATATTGCCCTGAGCTCGCGGGTGTCCGTGAGCTCAGGGCGGATAGCGGGAGTCTCCCGCGACTTGCGGGAGACTTGAGATGTCTGGGAGGCTTTGGTCCAGGCCTTATCTGTCATGCTTATAGAAGTAGAAGCTTCACAGTTCCTACCCTACCTAAAGCTGGATACACACTATCCAACTTTTGTGGTTAGATTTCCTTCAGATTTACCTTTTCTATGTAGTGCAAGGGCCTGCCAGATTGCATACAAATTGAAAGTGTTTAGGTTTGACCTCATATTATATGGTTTTGGTAAATCTAACGGAAAAAGTCTTCAGAAAATTGTATATTGTGTATGGCCCATTAGAAATGAGGGATTCTCCTACACCAAGTCTTGAATGTTTGATTAGGAATTAGTTCAACTTTGCACTCTCTCAAATTGTCTGAGGGCCCATTAACACTATGGAGTTGTAATAATGCATGGCAGCACAGGTGCAATGCGGTGCTATTCATTTTTAGTCTACCTTGCCAACAGATGCAAATACTCTTTTTTGGTGCATTGACAGCCTATTCATTTTCAACGCACAGCATAACTCACATTAATGCCCCATGATGGAGGGGCCCTCAGAACCCTTATCTAGTAAAAAAATGTAATGGTCATATATTAGAATGCTTGGTTTCTAACACATTAGGGATTTACTACAGGAAAATTCAAGGCAATAAATGTTCCTAGTACACTGAAGACTAAGGCCCTGTTAACACTTGAGCATTTTTGAACTACAAGCTACAAAATGCTGAACAAGCAAAATCCTATCTTTTCAATGGCCCCTGCTTATATCGGAGTGTTCCGTCGCTTGTAGTAAAAACGCATGTCACTCCAAAAAGTACATGAGCTACTTTACAGGCAGAATTTAGTGTTTTTGTCTCTATAGACTTCAATGGAAACGCCTGAAACAGCTCAATATGAGGCTTCGTTCACACACTGGCATTTTGAATTGCAAGCGGACACACATAGGAGTTTTGAATCACGGGCGTATTTGCGGCGATTCTGCCCACAGCTATAAAACACGCTGCTAAAATGTCAGATTGTACAGTGGCATGTTCAGGTGCTATTCATTTTAATGGCAGCTAAAAAAAAAGCGGTGCGATTCTGCTGTGATAGTCACGCTGCAACCGCGCAAACCAAATCGGACGACGATCCCCCCGTGATTCAAAATGCCTATGTGTGAACGGAGCCGGAGAGTTTTTTCATGCTTTAGCTCAAACAGCAGCTCTCCTCCCCTTTTTAAGCAGAACTCCACACCTTTTAGCTCCAATACCGTGCAATTCTGCATCAACAAATGCCTGAAAAAACAATTGAAAACGTGACGCTCAGATGTGAATGTCGCCGAATACTCATTTTATTTAAGGCTACGTTCACATGTCAGCGTATCGATCGTGGGCAGAATCACCGTGATTCTGCCCGTGATCCAGAAATCATTGCAAAACGCAGGACGCCTGTGCGTTGCCTGTGATTTGCAATAGCACCCCAAACGCTGTGCGATGTTGCCACGATTTGCGGCTGCCGAATCGCGGTAACATTGCGCAAAAAAAAATCGCGGAACGCATGACGCCCATAAAAGGTACAAGAGCTTCTTTGGGGCGTCATGCGTCCCACGATTTTTTTTGCGCGATGTTACCGCGATTCGGCAGCTGCAAATCGCGGCAACATCGCACAGCGTTTGGGGTGCTATTGCAAATCACGGGCAACGCACAGGCGTCCCGCGATTTGCAATGATTTCCAGATCACGGGCAGAATCGCAGTGATTCTGCCCGCGATCACTACGCTGACATGTGAATGAAGCCTAAAGCGTAACTCCACATTTGTTGAGAAAAAAAAAATATTTATATATATATATATATATATATATATATATATATATATATATATATATATATAATTCCCCCTCTGGGTGATCTATGTACAGTACAAGGATTTTAACAAAACTTTGTTGCAGATTCCTACCTTTTGTTATTCTTAAGAAATAATGGTTTGTTCATGTGCGCTGAGTGGGTCAAATGGGAGTGGTTTCAAAAATATCTATCAGCTGTGGCAGCTGCAGGGCTCTAATAAGGAAATCTGCTGGGCCTGCATCCTTTTAGACGTGTTCCTATTGGGAGAATCTCACCAAAAATGACATTTTGGTTGCAGGGGATTCCAGAAATCTGACTTGTATCTTAGGCAGACTTCTGGGAAAATTGGTGAGCCAATCACACAAGCAGGAAATGATGTTTCTGGGGGTGTGGTCAGTATACATTCTGTGCACAGAACACCTCCAGGTAGCCATATTGTATTGCATTTTCAGAACATTACAACAGCTGCAGATTGAAAAAGGAAAGGTCATTTTTAATAACAGTTAAATTACAATATGGTTTGTGTCGCTATTGTATACTTTCTATATTCTTTTTCTTTATTTGCTGATTTTTTTTTTTCCCCCAGTAACTCTTAAGTCTGCTTTAAAGAGCAAGGAAAGTGAGAAAACACTTCCAGGTCTGCAGCTTCCCCATTATGCTGCCATGAAGCTAGACACCAAACACTTGAAATATATATAGAAATAGACATAGTAACAGATATATTTTCACTTACAGGTATTTCTGACAGATTACAGTACCCCCCCCCCCCCCCCCCCCTCCTCACAATTGCTTTTCTTGCTTTGCTCTTCCTGAACCGAAAAACAGGCTCAGCAAAAACACGATCATGTAAAACCTGATGCAATTCTTGGCAAAATTTACAAACATCTGGCACAAATTATCCCCTGCTGCTGCTTTTCACGAAATGATTGCAAAAAAACTTACAATGTATAGTCTGATCATTGTGGAAGAAGAGACTGAGTAAATTCTTCCTCTTTCATGCAGCAGCCTGATTACATGATCATGTAAAACCTGTCCCCTGCATAATTCCGACACAAATTAGCTCCTGCTGCAGCTTCGCACCCAACGACTTGCAATAAACTTACAATGTACAGTCTGATCACTAAGGAAGAGACTGAGCAAATGCTTCCTCCATCATGCAGTAGACTGAAAGCATAATTTCAGCCTAGACAAAAGGCACCAAACTGGAGCTCAAGGACAGCATTTCAATAATCAATGCTTATAGTGCCGCTGTAGCTTGTGGCATGTCAGGAATCTAAGGAAGTTAATGAAAGTTCTCTCCTTGATCGAGGGGCCCCAAACTGTCCCTGCTTTCAAGGCTGTAATTTTGCTGCAGCTGCTTCTAAGTGCCTCCCACAGTTCCAAAGGAAAGATAGCGGCTGGCCAGACTAAACCCTCACCCTGTATTTCCCAAGAACAGAGTAGACTAGGACACAGTCCAAAATGTTGCCACTGACCAAACTTTTTCCACCAGAATCGGAACCGGATCACAAGCTACTTGAATTTCATCGAGTGAAGCTTATGGATGGAAGATCACAGCTATAAAAGGTTTAAAGCTCGGACTACTACAGTGATTTTTAGCTTCCCCTGTGACCATCCAGAAATCAGATCTGGATATTTACTTTGAGCCAAGTTGTCCCAGTGTAAGAAAAGCGTATGAAAAAAAGAAAATTCCTAAAGTTTCACTTTAACCACTTAAGCCCCGGAAGATTTTACCCCCTTCTTGACGATTCGGCACTGCGTGACTTTAACAGACAATTGCGCGGTCGTGCGACGCTGTACCTAAACGAATTTGATGTCCTTTTTTACCCACAAACAGAGCTTTCTTTTGGTGGTATTTGATCACCTGTGCGATTCTTTGATCATGCGCTATAAACAAAATAAATGTGTCAATTTTGCAAAAATAATATTTTTCACATTTTTTTTTATATGAAATTCCCCCCCAAAAAAATGTAAAAATCAAAATTTAACATTTTAGGCCAATTTTTTTTTTTTTTTACCATATGTTTGGTAAAAAAAAAAAAAAAATATTGCAAAAAGCGTATTTTGATTGGTTTGCACAAAAAGAAAGATTTTTGTCTTTTTTTTTTTTTTTTTAACGCATAATGGCGGCGATCTGCGATTTTTTTTGCGGGACTGCAACATTGGGGCCGACAGATCGGACCCTTGACTGACATTTTTGACACTTTTGTGGTTACCAGTGACATTACTACAGTAATCAGTGCTATACATATGCACTGTTACTGTAATAATGACACTGGCAGTGAAGGAGTTAACTGTATTGGAGAGGGAGGGTTTAAGCGTGTCCTAGGGGTGTGTTTCTAACTGTGGCTTGATGTGTAAGAACAGTGATCAACGGTCCTACATAGTAGAACCGTTTGATCACCATTCTTACACAGGGGAGACTGACAGGCGGCTTTGTTTACACTAGCCGTCTACCTTTCTCCCGCTGTCACGGACGATCGCGAGTGCCCGGCGGACATCGGGTCCGCCGGGCACACACGTGGGGAGGGGGGGGGTCCGTGACCGAGCGGGAGCGCGCATCCGGCTGCATGCGCTCGCTCCCAAAACCCTTACAGGCTAGCGACGTAGCCCTACGTCGCTTTGCCTGTGAGGGGCTGACTGCAGACGTAAATAGTCAGTTGGCAAGTGGTTAAACTGCTGCCCACCATCTTGCCTGGTGTAGCACCCTCTTATGTAGGTGCTAGAGAGAAAGTATAGTTTTGAGCTCTGTCTGGGCTGCAGGTAAATCTATATCGTTCTCTGCCTACTAGAGAGCAGGATCTGTTAGTGAGGTCTGCTCATTGTGCTCAGTATGCGATTCATTCAGTCTAGAGAATTTTTCACGCTGGTCCAATAGGGAGGCATGTTGGACAGTGGGAGGAACCTGACGAATGGGTGCATGGGCTTTTGATAAAGTCCTAATGATTGGCAGAGGGCAGGTTGCCTCTGTGCATGTTGGGATACTGTATAAAAGCCAGGAGCACATGTGCTCGAGGTCTTTCGTTGGAGAGCAGAGTCCCAGAGGGAGGGGGCAGCTGCCTCCTCCTCTGTAGAGGTGAAATGCGCCCTCAGGTCCTCCTGAGGGCCGGAGGACTAGCAGTGAGGAGCCGAACTCAGAGGTCCAGGGAAGCTGACTGAGAGGGGTGACACTAGATGACCTGTTTCTACAGTATCGTGAGAACAGGAACTTGTGTCAAGGGGCCTGACCTGAGGGGGCCACCTCTGCTCATAGGATAGTCAGTGGACAGGTGTCAGTGAGAGTGTCCTGAAGATAGATTATCGTCCATCAAGTCACCTTGTTAAAGAGACCAAAGAGAACAAGAGACTGAACCCCATTCATCCCAGTGGCAGGGTGAATTAACAGCCTGGCTGTTTCATATCTACCAGCAGGAATTTGAAGATAGTTATGAATAGTGAATTTGCAGTATGCCACTATTCCCTTCTCCTATCCCAAATTATCAAATAAACAAAACCAAACACCCTAGATCAGCCTTTCTCAACCTTTTCAACACATTTTTGGTCTGGGGGAACCCCTGCTAAAAATGAAAAATCTTCAACTCATGACACATTAAAGCGGAGTTCCGGGCACAAAATCGACCTAATCGATTTTGTGGCCATCTGCTTGCTCTTCTTCACCTGAAAAGGAATTGGATAGTTAGGATTATTTTATTTTTTTTACTTACCTTGTAATTGTAGAAAGAAATACTCACCTATTTTCCACTTCCTCCCTCTGTGGCCGCGGCCTGCGCCGTCACTTCCGGTTTGCAGAAATTGCCCATTGCTCAAGGAACCCATAGCAACCTCAGGAGGAACCCTAGGGTTCCACGAAACCATAGTTGAGAAACCCTGCCCTAGAGTGTTCGTTCATGTGTCCAGCCAATAGGAATAAGGAGGGATTCAGAGATTTTCCCAAGTAAATATGTATATCCAGCAGTAAATACAGTATCCAGCAGTCCCTGCGGGGAAAGTGCTACACTAGTCCTGTTCAGGGTCTTTTGCTAGGAGGAATTGAAAGCAGATGGAAATGAAAAAGGGAAGATGCAGAGTGTGACCTAGTGTGAGCTACATCAATCTATTTAGCCCCATGCACTGCTCTTCCTGCAAAGAGCCGAGTGTCTGGATGTACACCGAGGGAGACAAAAGGAAAACCCCTGACCACTGAGCAGGGCATCTAGAATAAGATCAATGCAGAGGTTATAGGACCAGTCCAAATCCAAGTGCAGAGGTCTCCAGGTAAGATGGTGTGTCCCTATCTTTTTCCTACTCGTCAGGAACCCTTCACTGCCGCTAATTACCGTCCCTGTCAGACGGGTGTCCTGTCCCTTCACTACCCACACACAAAATGTGCCCCAAACCTGGGTGCCAGGGCCCTGCCTGACCCAAGATGGCTTCTAGAGTCAAATTTGGCAGCAGCATCCAATTGCATCACTAAACCTAGTAACTCAGGAATGCAGAGGAACCTTGTTCCCCATGACCTCCTCTCCCTCTTCATTGTCACTGCGGTTGAGCGCCACCTGCAGTGGAGCTAGCAGACTGCCTACACATATACATTGAGCCACTGGTAATAAACTTAAAAGTATAAGCCTATTCCCAACCAAAACTTTTTTCATTGTTGGAGGTTTTACTGCTATCTGGGTTCCTTTACAGTCATTTCCATTCACTACCTGAACCAGGGCTCCTTTACAAAAATTTCCCCTCACTTCCTGTACTGGTGACATCAGGCAGGAAATTCCAAACATTTTGCAGCAGGAACACAGGCAGCATTTAAAAGCCATCAGAGGGTTCAAGCCTTCTCCTACTAAAAAAAGCATTTTTTTTTTTTTGTTGGAGACTTTCCTTCATTTCCTATCTGGAGAAATCTTTGTCCCTGGGACAGGAAATGCGGGCAGAAGTCCAGATAGGCGTAAAAAACCCTGAGAGAGGTTCTAATCCTTCCATGTGTAGCCAAGTGAAGAAATCATTCTCAGTATGGTTTAGCCTGATGTACTATTTCTTTAATACTGTGGGCTTCTGTTAAAGAAGGGGTGTGTTGGATTGTGGGAAATGTGGTCCCAAAAGAGGATCAAGACTATGGACGGTGAGCCGGATTGAACTATACTCCCAGGGAGCTGTGGGTTCCGCGAGGACTGATGGGAGAGTCTATAAATTAGGGGCGGGGTGGAAGGTTCGCTCTCTTGCCTCGAGGACAGCGTGAGGAGTGGAAGGAGGAAAGGAGCTGCTGCAATGCTCAGAGGAGAGCGAGAGGCCGCGTCCTACCGGAAGACACCTTGGAGAGGTGGTGGATGTCACGGAGAGGTGACGGGCTGAGAGCAGAGACACCGGAAGGGGGGCGGCGGGAGTTACAGCGGAGTAACTGGCCTGGTGTGGAGGACTGCATCAGAGGATTGGGTGAGAGATAACCAATTACAGTAAACACAGTAGCTCACGGATACCAAGGACAGGCCTGTGACGCAGTACAGATACAGAGGGAACTCGAATGTGATAAGAGCGGTTGCCATAGGACACTGCTGTTCTTGGATAGTGCGTGGCTAAACTGAGAGGCCTCCGCTGTATACACTGAATATACTGAATACATTTTTAGACAGAAACCAGATACCAATACTTATTCTTTTCCATGGATTACAAATATTCCCTTTCCCTCTGGATTACAAATGTCATTAATGGAATGATTTGAGCTTCGCTGCCAGTGAAGATTAGCAAGGCCCTGCCCAGGAGGAGACTCATTCAATCCATAGTAAATGGGGCCCCCTATAGGTGACAGAGTGCACTCTTTCAGGTTCTATTACAATGCAATCTTAGTGCTGCTGAGTTAGTTGAATCTAATTACTTCATTCTTTATCCAATTAAAGATACAGGCCTGATTTATCACTCTCACATAGTTGACAGAAGAACTGATTATTACTGCAGAAAGAGATTATATATATATTTATATACACACACATATTATATACACATACATATATACACACACATACTATTTCATTTAAGACAGTAATATATTTACATGAGTTGATCATTAAAATTCAGGGTTCTGAGTCTTGAGTCACCCCAGTGGTTCTGGGATTTTTAAGACTCAGAACCTCATCTTGGTTCTTTGCATTTTTATTTCGGTTTGTGTCAAAATACATTTGTTCATTTCTTTGAATAAGACAGTAAAACTGATCTTTCTCTATTCACGTATTATTGTTGTATATTTGGATCACTATGTCAGAACCTATAGTGTCAGTCGGGTTGGAAGGGCTTCAGGGTCAAGGAAGTGGAGGAGGACACGAACATACTCAGCAGCCCCACTGGGGGGCGTGCTACACCTGCTCTATCCAAAATTGTAAAAAAGGTTTTGAATGGATATATACACACTTTAAGGCCCCGCTTACTCCCCGAACAAACAATTCTGCAATAAATGCATGTGTAAATGACGGGGCTAGAATTCTACATTCAATTAAAATGCACACTTTAGGGTGAAGGTCTCCATGAAGGAAAAAGGTCATCCTTAGCCACAATCCTTTGTATTGTTATAAATTTTCTCATTGTAGCGTTGCCTATTTTCTCCTCTGATATAAAAGCTGCCTCGGCTTCCTCACCCTTGTCTGTGTGCGTCAGGAAACAGAAAATGATTTATATACACAACTAAAAATAAGAGTTCCAACTTACACTGTGATTGTCACAAGACTCTTCCGGTGTCCGGTAATCCATAGTAACAGTGCTCTATTGTGTGTAAATAGATAAGGAGTTGACCTACTTTCAATTCACTGCCAAAATATTGACTTTACGAGAACCCATTTATGACAGAAGATACTTGCTTAAAGTGTGGATATTTCAGTATTTGGGGATCCTGGAGAGTTGAACCTCACTTTGATCTCTATAGGAGTCTGTTGCTGTGCACATCATGATGTAGACCCCTCCTAGTTGGGTGCTAGGCAAATCTAGTTTTTTTTTTGGGGGATCTTCTGTAATCAGTGGAGCATCTACCAATTGTTCTGAACTGAACAGCTTCTCGCAGGCTGCAGGCTTGATTGCTTCTCCCTGCCTTCTGGGAGCTCTAGAACATAGCAGTGGAGTAGGTCAATGAGTAGCCTAAATATTTATGGTGTCTCGAGCCAATTCCTGGGAAGGTGTGCCCAGTAGGTGGCTGCAGAGCACAAATAGTCTGGGGACTTGAGCAGTCTTGTTCTTCTCCAGTAGGAGAAGTTAGCAGGCAACCCAGCTGAAGTTTACCTGAGCTTATCGAGGTCCCAGCTATGCTAAAGCTGGGGGCCTGCTTGGTAAGAGTCTCCGACGCTAAACAAGGGGATCTCTTTGAGGATCTGGTCTAAATAACTCACTGAGGATCTGTCTGCCTGATACTGGAAAAAAACATCCAAGTACCCAGGGACTCCAAGTACCCCCATCAACCCCCCCCCCAGCCTGACCACCAACAATCCCTAGGGCAGCTCACTGGCTGTCCCTCGGAATCTGCCCACTGTCCATCCCATAACTCCTTCAGTGTACCAACTTTTAATTTTAACACTTTTACAACTTAATATATGTGCAACAGCAGGGAAAGAGACTGTAATGTCTGTCTCTCTCTTTCTCAAGGCCACTGCGCCCAAGGGTTTGGAAAAAAGAAGAGATCTTCCTAAAGATGCTGGTTGCTGGAATCTAAAGTTTGCTGGCTTAGAGGTAAAACAGCCACTATACCCCACAAAAGAGAGGTGGCTTTAACTAGTCCAGTAAGAAATGTACACAATAACCTTTCCATGCTGTCCTGCCCTGCCCCGGAAGATACAAAAATACTTTGACATGAGAGTTTAGGTCAAGATCAAAGCCTAGGCTGATGAACGAGGCCATCCACGTTTTGAGGAGATCCAGATCTGCACTTCATATATATAACATCATGGTTTTGACCCTGTGCTGAATGATATTCTCCCGTACTCCTTTCCTTCACATACTCTACACTTCTCTCCTTCACACTATGTGCCACAATTGTACAGATATTGCCCCTCATACCCTCTGCACTCCTCCCCTGCACACACTGACTGCTCTATTCTTCTCTCTTGAACATACTGCCCACCTCCATACACTCCGCACTCCTCTCCTGCACATACGGCCCAATGCCATCCCCTCAGAACTCCTCTACTGCACATACTACCCACCTCCATACACTCCGCACTCCTCTCCTGTACATACTACCCACCTCCATACACTCCACACTCCTCTCCTGCACATACTACCCACCTCCATACACTCCGCACTCCTCTCCTGAACATACTGCCCACTGCCATCCCCTCAGAACTCCTCTTCTGCACATACTGCCCACCACTATACACTACGGACTCCTCTCCTGCACATACTACCCACCTCCATACACTCCGCACTCCTCTCCTGCACATACTACCCACCTCTATACACGCCACACTCCTCTCCTGTACATACTACCCACCTCCATACACTCCACACTCCTCTCCTGCACATACTGCCCACCTCCATACACTCCGCACTCCTCTCCTGTACATACTACCCACCTCTATACACGCCACACTCCTCTCCTGTACATACTACCCACCTCCATACACTCCACACTCCTCTCCTGCACATACTGCCCACCTCCATACACTCCGCACTCCTCTCCTGTACATACTACCCACCTCCATACACTCCACACCCCTCTCCTGCACATGCTGCCCACTGCCATCCCCTCAGAACTAATCTCCTGCACATACTACCTGGAGTTGGGCTTTAAACTGGTGAAACTCCGGTATCACCATGAAACACCTTAGTGATACAAAGGGATGTGTAATATTTACAAATTGGGAGGAGAGACAGGCTGGAGTCTGTGAACCGGTAACAGAACAATGGGTGGATTAGTAGCGCAGAGCACACACAAGATGCCGCAGTAAGCAGGTAAAAAGTTCAATATGCGGTGGAGCTATGAGAATATTTACTTTGAAGGACGTCCACGTGGCAGAGCCCGGGGTAAACACTTGGCTCCAACTCCAGAATCGTCATACAGAAAATAATTAGAATGAAAGCTCCGGAGACTGGAACAAAGCGCCATTGCCAGGCTCTCCCATAATTGCTGTTCTGTATCATTGTCTACATATTTGATGGCTCCAGGTAAAGCTCAACCCTTTAAGCAAATAAAAATGAAGATCACATGGACCTCGCACCCATCGCTGTCCTCTACCACAGATCACTGCGCTTCCATTTAGAAGATTTTAGATTGCCAAAATGTTGCTGGCTGTTGTGAGGGTCAGCACAAGAAAGCTGAAAGTGTATGTATAGCCACATTTTTTTTTACGTTTTTGGATTTAGAAGGGTTGCTATCTCTTGGATTATATTTTGCCATCTGTTCTGTTGGGAAGACTTTCTTTTACTTACTGTTCTGAAGACGCAACATGAAATGAGTGGAAATGAGTGAGGGGGAACTTCTCTGTAGGGCACTTGTGGCAAACACAAGGCCCATGGGTCATTTTATGTGGCTCTCGCATCCCTCCTGCAGCACCCCCCCTCATCTCTGACCCCACCTTTTCTCAGAAGTCAGCAACAGAGAGGAGGATAGAACTCCTCTACAAGATCCTGCACTTCTCCCCGCAGCCCTAGAGAGGCTAGTCTCTGCCTCCCCCCCCCCCCCATCTCTGACCCCACCCTGTCTCAGCAGTCGGCAGAAGAAAGGACAGAATTCCTCCTCAAGATCCTGTGCTTCTCCCTGCAGCCATGCAGAGTCTCATCTATGCCTCCCACCCCCCATCTCAGCAATTGGCAGAAGAGAGGACAGAACTCCTCCGCCAGATCCTACACTTCATTGTGCAGCTGCAGCAGCACCCCCTTGCCTCAACATTCAGCAGACTCCAGCAGCTGACTGTATCCCTCATATGGTCCCCCTCCAGACTCTGCGCTGCTTCCAAGCTCTGTCCCCAGCAGCAGCAAAAAATAGGGGGTGCACTGTGATGTAAGGGAGGGTGGGGACCTTTTGACTTCTGATGGTAGTGGGGCATTTGCATTTGATGTAAAGAGTGGTGGTTTGCTCTGGACATCTAGTCTTACAGCTACAACCGGTCCTTTGAGGGCAGCCATAATGCTGATGCGGCCCCCGATGAAATGGGCTTTGACACCCCTGCTCTAAGGACTTGTTCACAAAGGCAGCCAAGGGGCAGTAAAAGCAGGTGGTTAATCTGTGGTTTTACAGCCCTTGACCACCCACCTAAATACAGAAATGCAGCCTCTCAGGGCTGGACACATGGCTCAGCTGTGTCAAAAATTAAAGCCCAACTCCAGAAATTTCCCTTGTAGAGGGGCTGTACCCACATTTCAATGGTCAATTATTTGTTCAGGTCTAGGGGCATGGAAAAAGAAGTCTTACTGGTTAGATTCTTTGTGGTCATGTCCTGATGTCATCAAGACCAGTGAGGGTCTAACACTGCACGGGACATGGTGACACAGAGGAAGTGTCCACAGCCGGCAACATGGGGGGTATGCCGTCTGCCGGGGTACTGGAGGACCAGGAAAGAAAAGCACTTTACTCTCCCCTAGACTAAACAAGCTAATAACCCTTGGAGCGGGATCTGCACTCTAATAGCTTCAGTGGAGTGCAAGGGATACTTCCTCATCCAACCTCTCTAAACAAATTGCTATTACATAGGGGTCATGTGATAATGCAGACTTTAGGGATCGAATAGACCCATTATGTGTAAAGAGAACCCCTCAACAAAATGCCATTACATAAGGGAAGACATCAGGGGTCAAATAGACCCATAATGGGTCATTAAAGAGAACATCTCTAAACAAGACGTTATTCCATAGGGGATTTGTGATAAGGGAGACATCAGGGATCAAAAAGACCCATTATGTATAATTAAAGAGAGAACCTCAAAAAAAAAAAAAAAAAGAAAAAGAGCCCTCCATACACACAAAAACATAAAAACACGTGTCTAAGGTGCCTACATACGAAAACATTGATTGCGCTACACCTTCCATATATTCGTGCATGAGTGAGAGCAATAATTCTAGGCCCATTATACAGTTACCTCTACAATGATTACCTGTATGGGCTTGTAAAGCTTCCTTCTTCTTCTAAGGCTTGACATATTTGGGATCCATCTATGTGGTACAGCAACATCTTTTTTTTCTTCTTTTTTATAGGTTACCAAAAAGTTGGGGACCATATTGGAGTTTGTGCTTATTTGAAAATACCAGGGTTATTCGTCAGGGCCTCTGCTTTCAGAAACATGTAATATTTTGGGGGTATTTAGGACAATAGGTTACGTTTTATACAGATTTATGCTCCCTGAAGACTTTTGTGCTAAAAGTTGATCCCAAACTTAAATTCCAGGAGAGCAGCTAAATAAAACGTTAAAATACATGTACGAAAATGGTCCTGTCTGCAAAAAGATTAACAATTGTCCATAGCCAGAGGTGCATTTCAGGCACACCGGCCAGACAGCACAGCCTGGTCCGTAGCTTCTTTTTTTTCCTCCACTGCAGTTACACCAACAAGCATTGGTCACTGACCCACCCCCAGCATTGACTGGATAGCAGAGATGTATAGTAACTAAGTAGAACTACTTCACTACTGTACTTAAGTACCGAAAGGCGGTATCTGTACTTTCCTGGAGTAGAATTTTTTTCTCCTACTTCCACTTTTACTTCACTACATTTTTTCAATGATTTCAATACTTCTACTCCGATATTTTTTTTTTTTTGTGCTGCATAGTTACTTGTTACAATTATAAAAATTACCACTGCCAGAACAGTAGATGGCAGGTTTCATGAAGCTCAAAACATGTGTATTATCAGCGCATACGAAAATAAATGCTACTGTATGTATAAATAAAAGCTGCATTTGAAATAATAAACAATATGATGTTTAAACTTTGGACTCATTTTTTTAATAACTACATAACACAGTACTTGTACTTTTACTTTCAGTACTTGAGTAGCAAAATTTTAAAAAAAAGCTACTTGCAATACTTAAGTACAAAAAATGTTGAATACTTTGACTTGAGTAGAAGTACTACTTTTTGATCGAGCACTTGTACTTTTACTCAAGTATGGGTTTTGAGTACTTTATACAACTCCGCTGGATAGTAAAGGAGTATTAAAGAGATACTCCGCTCCTATCTGCGGTCTGGTGTTAGATTGAACACAATGGGCCTGGAGTTGACTTTTAATGGCTCAGAGGAGGGACGCACTCCCTATCCTATCCTGGCAATTGCTTGCAATTGGTGCAGTGCTAAAGCCTCAATTGCTTGCCTCCACCTAGGAGAGAGCAGCACTAGAGTGAGGGATGTGATAAGTAATACAACCGATTTCTGCACCCCTAGACTAAGCTAGCATTCAACCCTTGTAGTGTGGGGAGCCCTACTGCAAGTATTTTATTTTTTAGCTCGAAAAGCAAATGACAAAAACGTTATGTTTTTTTTTTTTTTTTTTTGTACAAAAGTTTTTATTTTAAGAAGAGGCATAAACATACATCAAAAACATGGTACATGTGTACAATAAGACAAAAGAAAATGGAACGCATGGGAACAGATGGCAGCAAAACACGATACCGACATATGGCGTGAGCCAACCGGGAAACATCACGGACCAAATAATGGGTATCAACAAGTGGAAATGCATAAATAGGGACCTAAAATCCCTTAGTGCTTCACAAAGCAGGAAGACTAACAAAATGAAAAGTTCTATTACGTTCCAATGAGCAAACAGGGGCTGGGCCTGAGAGTACCGAGCCAGGAAGGAAAACAACATGAAAAGACAAGGAAAAGAGAAAGAAGGAATGAAAAAGTAGGACAAACAAAGAGAAAAACGACAAAGAAAGAAGACTAGAGAAAGGGTGGGGAAGGGGAAGAGGGGGGAACGAGTCCTGCGGGGCGAGCGTCCAGGAGGCTTTAAAGAGAGAGAAGGGTGGTCTGGAATCTGGAAGGGGCAACCTTCGAGATCCAAGGGTCCCACACCTTAAGAAACTTGGCGTGGGAATCAGAAACTATCGCAGTCAACTTTTCATTAAGGAGGATATCATTCATACGGTTCTTGACCGCCTCAAAACTAAGCAACAGGGTCTTCCAAGATCGGGCAATGGTCAGTTTCGTAGCTGTAAACAAATGCTGAGCCAACTGACGTTGTGTACGAGTCAGGTCAGGTATAGGTTTACACAAGAGTGCTTCATATGGGTCCCTCTTCAGGGTAACTTGAAAAATATTACGGAGCAAGGCATAAATCCTAATCCACAGTCTGCACACCTTGGGGCACTTCCACCAAATATGAGCCATAGTCCCTTCCTGAGCACATCCCCGGAAGCACAGGGGGGAATATGAGGGTATAAATTTAGCCAGCCTAGCCGGAGTATAGTACCACCGGTAAAATACCTTATATGCATTTTCCAGAATCAAGACATTTCGGGAACATTTAGAGAGAGCCGCCGTCATATGCCGCCAGCCTTCCCTGTCCAACCCGCCCCCCAATTCTAATTCCCAGTTAGAGTGATAGACCGTGAAAGGGGGTGTATCGCAGGCAATAATGGAGGCATATAAGAGGGATATGAGTCCCGGCGAGTGGGGCCGTGCCCTACAGAGGCTTTCAAATGGCGTAACGTTATGTTTTTTTTAATCTAGAATATATATTTATTTTACACACGCAGTGTATGTACTATTATTTAAAAATAAATAAAATTATCAGATGTCTGTCCAAAGACAAAAAACTGACATGCTGTGCTGCATATATTAAAAAAAAGAAGGAGAAAATACATGTATGTGTGTGTGTGTGTGTGTAATATATACACACAATTTTTTTTTTTAAATATAATATATTATATATATATATATATATATATATATATATATATACACACACACACACAGTGGGTACGGAAAGTATTCAGACCCCCTTAAATTTTTCACTCTTTGTTATATTGCAGCCATTTGCTAAAATCATTTAAGTTCATTCTTCTTCCTCATAAATGTACACATAGCACCCCATACTGACAGAAAAACACAGAATTGTTGACATTGTTGCAGATTTATTAAAAAAGAAAAAACTGAAATATCACATGGTCCTAAGTATTCAGACCCTTTGCTCAGTATTTAGTAGAAGCCCCCCTTTTTATCTAATACAGCCAGGAGTCTTTTTGGGAAAGATGCAACAAGTCTTTCACACCTGGATTTGGGGATCCTCTGCCATTCCTCCTTGCAGATCCTCTCCAGTTCTGTCAGGTTGGATGGTAAACGTTGGTGGACAGCCATTTTTAGGTCTCTCCAGAGATGCTCAATTGGGTTTAAGTCAGGGCTCTGGCTGGGCCATTCAAGAACAGTCACAGAGTTGTTGTGAAGCCACTCCTTCGTTATTTTAGCTGTGTGCTTAGGGTCATTGTCTTGTTGGAAGGTAAACCTTCAGCCCAGTCTGAGGTCCAGAGCACTCTGGAGAAGGTTTTTGTCCAGGATATCCCTGTACTTGGCCGCATTCATCTTTCCCTCGATTGCAACCAGTCGTCCTGTCCCTGCAGCTGAAAAACACCCCCACAGCATGATGCTGCCACCACCATGCTTCACTGTTGGGACTGTATTGGACAGGTGATGAGCAGTGCCTGGTTTTCTCCACACATACCGCTTAGAATTAAGGCCAAAAAGTTCTATTTTGGTCTCATCAGACCAGAGAATCTTATTTCTCACCATCTTGGAGTCCTTCAGGTGTTTTTTAGCAAACTCCATGCGGGCTTTCATGTGTCTTACACTGAGGAGAGGCTTCCGTCGGGCCACTCTGCCATAAAGCCCCGACTGGTGGAGGGCTGCAGTGATGGTTGATTTTCTACAACTTTCTCCCATCTCCTGACTGCATCTCTGGAGCTCAGCCACAGTGATCTTTGGGTTCTTCTTTACCTCTCTCACCAAGGCTCTTCTCCCCCGATAGCTCAGTTTGGTCGGACGGCCAGCTCTAGGAAGGCTTCTGGTCGTCCCAAACGTCTTCCATTTGAGGATTATGGAGGCCACTGTGCTCTTAGGAACCTTAAGTGCAGCAGAAATCTTTTTGTAACCTTGGCCAGATCTGTGCCTTGCCACAATTCTGTCTCTGAGCTCTTCAGGCAGTTCCTTTGACCTCATGATTCTCATTTGCTCTGACATGCATTGTGATCTGGAAGGTCTTATATAGACAGGTGTGTGGCTTTCCTAATCAAGTCCAATCAGTATAATCAAACACAGCTGGACTCAAATGAAGGTGTAGAACCATCTCAAGGATGATCAGAAGAAATGGAAAGCACCTGAGTTAAATATATGAGTGTCACAGCAAAGGGTCTGAATACTTAGGACCATGTGATATTTCAGTTTTTCTTTTTTAATAAATCTGCAACAATGTCAACAATTCTGTGTTTTTCTGTCAGTATGGGGTGCTATGTGTACATTCATGAGGAAGAAGAATGAACTTAAATGATTTTAGCAAATGGCTGCAATATAACAAAGAGTGAAAAATTTAAGGGGGTCTGAATACTTTCCGTACCCACTGTATATATATATATATATATATATATATATATATATATATATATACACACACATATACATACACATTTTCTCTTCTTTTTTTTTTAATATATGCAGTGTGTGTGTGCGCGTGTATATATATATATATATATATATATATATATATATATATATATATACACACACACATACACACACACACACACACACACATACATACATATACACACACACACACACACACACACACACTGTGCGTGTGTAGTATATAAATATATATACACACTTCTTTATATATATTACACACGCACAGTGTGTGTGTGTGTGTATATGCATACATACATACATTTTCTCCTCTTCTTTTTTTAATATATGCAGCACAGCAATAGCCATCAGCCTGGAGGCTTGGTTTGTCTTTGGACTGAGACATCTGATAAAGGGAGTCACCACTAATGAGTCATCTCATCATCCAACCACTTCCCTGTGCCAATTTTCAGCTTTGGCTGTAAAAAAAAAAAAAAAAAAAAAAAATATATTTCCATTGGGGAGATTTTCTTTCACTTCCTGCCCCATTGATACAACAGTAAGTTAGGAGAAATTCTCGCTTCATCATTAGTCACCAGATTGAATGATTTCCCTTCACCTCCAGTACAGTGTTGGTTCTCCCATCACCACCTCTTCTGGTGAGAATGATCACCAGGACAAGTAGAGAGGGTGAATCTGCCCTATGGGGACACCGTCAGCAACAACATCGTCAGCAACAACCAAACAGGGATTCTAGCTCGTCCCCATCCTATTTGGAAAAAGAATTTGGCTACAGATACATGAAGAGCTGTACATTCCTTCTGTGGGGTGAAAATCGAACATTATGAGGCCATTTCCTCTCCAGGTAGAAAGTAATAAGTATTTATTTCCAATATTCATAAGCTCCATCTAGTGGCCATGTTTTCCGGATTCACTCTAATCAGTATGTATAAATAAAATAAAAAATTTCGACCTGGAATGGAAAATAGTCTAACATTTGATTTTACCCCACAGGCAGAATGTATATTCAGTTTCAAAGGACAAACTGTTCTGCCAAATTTTTTTTAAAAATAACAAAAAATAAATATTAATTGCACAAAGCTTTTTTCATTTGTTGGCAAAGCTCAAAAACACAGATTCTGACCAAAATAGGAACAATATAACATTGCAGGCGGCTATCACAGGGACAGACGCTGGGCTCTCCCTGAATGCAAATGTTAATTAACATAGGAGTAAAGAGTTCCAGTGCTTTTGAGGAACTACAAGTCCCAGCATGCCTTGGTGGAGTGTTCCCAGCCTGCAAGACAAATACTGCAATCACATGAGGTGCACAAGCAACACCCTGACAGTTCCATCCACTTATCATTGGGAAACACCCTGCAGGCACTGTCTGCTTATATGACACATTAACCCCTTAATGTCTGGCGATACTGACACCATACTACTGCTAGACTTGTGACCAATGGAGGAAGAGAAGTCTCATAAACAAGACTCGTTTCCGAGGCTCTGCGGTTTCAGTTTTACTTGAAAATTTATGCGCTGACAGACGCGCCCTTCCCCCCAGACCGCCATGACTGCATACATAACCCAATGAATAAGGGGGGAGAAACTCAGTAACTAAAAGAACAAGTTTCTTCAAGCTAAACAAAAACTTGGCAGACAAGGAAAAAAAAAAAACTGTAAAAACGTAAATGCTATTATTAGTAACGGCTAAATAAAGAATACTTTTTTTGTTTCTAGTGCCTTTACCACTTCAGCCCCGGAAAGGTTTTACCCCCCTTAATGACCAGGCGTTTTTTTTTTACGAATCAGCCCTGCGTTGCATTAACTGACAATTGCACAGTCGTGCGACGCTGTACCGAAATAAAATTGATGTGCTTTTTTTTCCCCCCAAAAATAGAGCTTTCTTTTGGTGGTATTTGATCACCTCTGCGGTTTTTCGTTTTTGAATTTAAAAAAAAAAAAAAAAAAGAGCGTCAATTTTGAAAAAAAACACCAATATTTTCTACTTTCTGCCCTAAAACATTCCCAATAAAAAAAAAAAAAAAAAAAAAAAAAATTAAATATATCAGTTTAGGGTAATTTGTATTCTGCTACATATTTTTGGTAAAAAAAAAAAAAAAAAAATATCCCAAAAAGCGTATAATAAAAAGTTTTAGCATTTACAAACTACAGGATAGATTTATGGACTTTTTATTTTCTATTAGTAAAGGCGGTGATCAGCGATTTTCATTGGGACTGCGACATTGCAGGGGCCAAATCTGACATTAAGTGACACTTTTTGGGGACCAGTGACATTAATACAGTAATCATTGCTACATATTAATATGCACTGTTACTGTAATAACGACACTGGGGGTGATCAAGGGGTTAAATGTGTTACCTAGATGTGCTAACTGTGTGGGGGAACAGAGAGGCAGAGAGATCGGAAATCACAGGATCTTTTCCTGACTCTGACAGGAGAGCCGTCTTACATGGTTTACATTCCAGACGGCTCTCCTGTCAGTATTGCCGAAGATTGCGGGAGGCCGGCGCCGATCGAGCCCGCTCCTCCCACGGTCTGCCTCCCGCTGTCTCTGATCACAGTGGAAGAGCAGCTCCGGCGGCTCGCGTAAGCCCTGACAAAACTGCGTGCACATAATCACATAGATCTACATGATTATGCGCAGCTGAGCCGCCCTGCCGCAGTAAATCTGTGTGGGGCAGTCAGCAAGTGGTTAAAGGATAACTCCACTTTCATGGGAAGAAAATAGCAAACAGAGAAAAAACAATATAGTGTATACAATTGCAATACAAGTCATATTGTAATTGAATGTTATTAAAAATGACCTTTCCTTTTCAGTCTGCAGCTGTTGTAATTTTCTGAAAATGCAATGCAATATGGCCGCCTGGAGGTGTTCTGTACACAGAATGTTTACTGACCACACCCCCAGAAACAACATTTCCTGCTTGTGTGATTGGCTCACTGATTTTCCCAGAAGTCTGCCTAAGATACAAGTCAGATTTCTGGGAACCCCTACAACAAAAATGTCATTTTTGGTGAGATACTTCCAATAGGAACACGTCTAAAGGGATGCAGGCCCAGCAGATTTCCTCATTAGTGCTCTGCAGCGTCCACAGCTGATAGATAATTATGAAACCGCTCCCATTAGAGCCACTCAGCACAGAGGAACAAACAATGATTTCTTCAGAACAACAAAAGGTAGGAATCTGCAACAAAGTTTGGTAAAATCCTTGTAATGTACAGAGATCACCCAGAGGGGAATGGTTTTTGCTTCCAACAAAAGTGGAGTTACGCTTTAAAGAGAACAAACGCTTTACCTTTACACAGTGAAGTAATGGGTTTATTTAAAACTAAAATTCATTATTTTTAATATTTTCCTCAATAGCCACAAAGGACATTAATCTAATTCTTGAGCAGCAAACCCAGATATTACCCTGTAAATCCAGTAGTGATCCTGAATTACCCACATGGCACGTACCTGACTGTGTTAGGCTCCATGTACACGGGACGCTGGAAATGGTCGTTTAGGAGCAGTTGGGCGTTTTTTTCAGAAGCCCCTGAACCCATCTACATTTTATCTTATCTGTCCATGTACACCAGGTCGTTTACAGTCATTTGCAGGCAGTTGCGTTCAGGGACTTTTTTTAGAACGCAATTATTTGCGTTCGAACGTGTGTTTCCCGGCGTTTCAAACGCACAAACGCGTCCGAACGCGTCCGAACGCGTCTGAATGCGATGACCCGCGTTTAGCGTTCGCGTTTTTCCTTTTTAAAGGGGAATAATTTTTTTGACCCCTAGGAACGCTTCTAAACGCAAACGCCCCTAAACGCCGCTAAACGCCCGCTAAACGCGGGTACAAACGCGACCGAACGGACGTTTCAAACATCCTAAAAATTCCAGCATTCAAAGGGACTTTTAACAACGTCCCGTGTACATGGAGCCTTAGACTGGATACACTTTTTAGAAAAAAAATTTACTGTGATGTCTATGTTGGTTTTTAATATTTGATGCATCAATAAAAACCCTTTGGCTTTTATATATTTGTGAATTTATGCCTGCCACAATTTAAACCCCCGTTATTTCTCCTGCCTCTTTCCCCATTTGTGGGATAGGGTGGGGGGTCCCTATCTTTTTAATAATTTTTTTTTTTTTTTTTTTTGGGGGGGGGGGATATCGCCTTGGCATTCAATTGTACATTTAGTTGATCTATACAGAATCTTCCCCCCGCTCTCCCCTACAATACAGCAGTGACATCATCACTGTGCTGTAGATAGCCTGTGCAGAGAGCAGTGCTGTGGGAGGGGCCCAGCAGGCTCCACCCACTACAGTCTGCTTTCAGAAAACTACAGGAGGGGGGCGGAGACAAGACCAGTCACTCTGCACAAGGAGAGAGAGCAGCGGTGAGCGGTCTTTTTTTTTTTTTTTTTTTTTTTTTTTTTTTTTATAGGAAGCTCCAATGTCTTTAACAGGATGACTGACAGAACTGGAAGAAATATACGAAGTACACCGAGATTCAAGGAAGAATACACATGATGAATGGATTCAGGCAATATTTGGTCAACCCGGAGTTCGGCTTTATTGCCCCCCTTCTAGGAACTAAACTTCCATTCCATCCCTTGCTGCTATATTTTGTTCCTTGGAGAGGATGTTTTCCAAGACCAAGTCACAACTTTGTCACCCATGTGACATCACTGGGTGCCTGAACGGCCAATCAAAAAGCACCAGTGCCATCATAAGGGAGTCACATGTTCTCCATACCTGTGTATTCTCTCTTTGCTGCAAACACAGCAGCTGGGGGAGAAAAGGAAAAAGGAGTATGTCCAGCTGGCAGGGTGTTATTAATGGTTACTTCTGCAGGAGCAAAAGGGAGTTCACAAAAAAAAAAAAAGATATCAAATAAAAATATTTATTCTATTTCTTAATAATCATTCGTTTTTATTATGTTTTGTAATTATTTGTATTTATCTTGTTTTATAATAATATTTATGATTATTTAAAAAAAATATAAAATTATAAAATATTATTTAAAAAAAAGTGAACTAAATTATTATTAAAAGATAAAATAATAAACATTAATTTTTTATGCATTATCTTGTTTTATAATAATAATACTATTTATGATTATTTAAAAAAAATAAAAATTAAATATCAAGTTATAAAACGACAACATTAAAAAGGAAATTGAACTAAATTATTATTAAGGTAAAATAGTAATAAACATTAGAAATTAAAATAATAATATTATTAATAATAATAAATGAGAATGATTATGGTTATTAAAAAAATAATAAATTATATGCATTCTGGCTTCACCTTTAGCCCAGCTGCATTGCTGATCTCCTGACTTCACCGCTTCTTCAAATCAATGACCCAGAACAAAGCTGCAAATTAGTATTCAATAGTTTTTATTGAGTTTTTACAAAACAGTAAAAACAAAGCTTCAAATTAGCAGTTCACTGCATAAATATAGTAGAAATGACAGAAGCAACAATATCATGGCAGCCAGGCTGCTAGCATTTTCCAAATTTTCAGTGCAGTCTAGCCCATCTCGCCTCCCTAATATAGTTGTGTCTTTTTGATGGAGTACCCTAGGCACTGGCAAATGCTCATTTTTAGCTTTGGAATTACTCCGCTTAAAGAAAACCTGTACGAAGACAAACTATGGAGGGAGCCATTACCGACACCCTCCAGAAAATGCTTGTTTCCTGGCTGGCTTCAATATTTTCTCAGTGAATGACTAGGACAAGCATGCGGTTAGGTGGGTCAAAGTCAAGCCAGAATCTCTGTACTTGTTCTGGATTAGCATAAATAAATAAATAAAAAAAGGCACAAAAGCTAGGCAACTGCCGTAGCATTTTCAGAAAGTCGTCTGCAATGTGTGCTGGACGGCTATCACACTGATCTGATGAAACTACTAAATATGATCCACACACAGCTACCTTATTTCCTGGGGGAGACTAAAGCATGACATACAGTAAAATGTATAGAAAAAGAACACCCCTGCCGATATAAAACTGTATAATGTAGAGGAAAATATGACACATATGGAGAGCACATAGATAAGAGAGATTCTATAGGAGTCACACATGTCAAAGGATTGCCAGAGCTTATGGGTCAGCTAAAGAGAGGCTGCCTGCTTTCAGACCGGATTTGTCTAACTGAAGCTCCAGATTGAGCCACCCAGTAATAGAGGAATTGCTGTGATGTAGCTTGAGCTATTGAGCTCTGCAAGCATATTTAATGTAAGGTATAGCAGCGCTGCCCAAGCAGGGGCAGTTGGGACAACAAGCAAGATATGACAGAGGAGTACGGTATACAGAGTAGTAGGCATCAAACTGAGAAAGATAGGACCTTCCCAAACATGGGAATAGCAAGATGTGATAACTTGCTTTGTAACACAGATAGGAAGTGTGTGTCTTGGGTAAATTTAAAGGGTAGGAGAGTAAGTAGGTAGTTTGTGTTGGGGGGGTATCCCCCAAAGGCTCAGGGTTTGGAGTAGGGAGAGGTTTAGCTTAGGCTCAAAAGGATTCAAGGAAGAGCGCATATAACAAATAACTATGGATTGTGAGTCCTTAAGAATATCGTACAGCACAGGTGTCGAACACAAGGCCCGCGGGCCGAATCAGGCCCTCCAGGCAATTTCATGTGGCCCTTGCACCTCTCCTGCAGCTGTGGTATCCCCCCATAGAGAGGCTCGTCTCTGCCCTCCTGAATCAGCAACAGAGAGGAGGACAGAACTCCTCCTACAGATCCTGCACCTCTCTGTTTAGCTGCCTCCCCTGGTCTCAGCATTTAGCAGACCCCAGGCCTCCGCTGGTCCTCCTCCACTGTAATGTAAGGAAGGGTCGGGACTCTTGACTGTGGAGGGCTCCTGACATCTGATGTCGGGTGGGGGGGGGGGGGGGGTGCTCTGGACATCTACCTCTTACAGATGCAACCGGCCCTTTGAGGACAACCATAAATGCTGATGCGGCCTGCAATTAAATGGAGTTTGACACCCCTGCCGTACAGGATAATTTCCTCATAAGTCCCCATTCACACTCCTCCTTTCCCAAATGCGCGGCGAAGCACAGGAAACGCATATTGTGCTTTTCGGTACTTTTAATTAAAGACACCTGCTGGAAGAAGAAAAAAATGCACAACTATCCACCACAAAAAAGCGCAAGAGTTACTTCTTGGGCACGTTTGTTCCACAAAGGGCAGCTCATTCCAATGAAAGGGCTGCCCTATGTGGAACGCACAGAAATGCGCAAAAAATTTTAAAAAATAAATAAAAAATGTGAGCTGGAAAACAGATTACCGCTATGAGGAGTGTGAATGAGGCCTGACAAGCTGCAGGTTTTTGTGCGCTTTACTTCCTGAAAATTGCTTCCAGTCTAATCAGGATTTTTTTTCAGCATAGCTGACGAGGAGCACCTGCAAACATGTGAACAGAAGACAATAGCTCCATCTGCTGGCTTGAAGTGGGAATACATATTGCATCAAGGTGAAATATATATTAGATTTCCCCAACAAAAAGGGATTTTACATTTTTTTTTTTATTTTTTTATTTAAATTTAAGTCCTGACAATAATAAAAATTCATACACGGATTCAGATGTGACAAGGTGCACAATTTTGTCAGTTTGAATTCATCCCACCAATACTTAGGCTCTATTCACACCAATGTGTTTTTTTCATGCTTTTTGCAGAAATGCAGGACTTTAACCGCTTGCCGACCGCCGCAAGTAGATTTACTGCGGAGGTCAGCCCCTGCCAGGCAGAGTGACGTTAATTAACGTCACTAGCCTGGGAGGGTCTGGGGAGCGAGCGCGCGCCCGCGGAGGCGCGCTCCCGGACCCCCCCCCCGCGCGTGTGACCAGCGGACCCGATGTCCGCCAGTCACTCGGCGATCGGCGGGGGAGAGGGAGAATGTCAGGCAGCTTGTGTAAACAAGCCGCCTGTCATTCTCCTCGCTGTAAAGACACTGATCACACGGATCTACTATGTAGATCCGTTGATCAGTGTCCTTACAGCTCAAGCCACAGCCAATCACAGTAGAAAGCACGCCCCTAGGGACACACACAGTCCCTCCCTCCCAAATAAAGTTAACCCCTTCACTACCAGTGTCATTTTTACAGTAACAGTGCATATGTATAGCACTGATTACTGCAGTAATGTCACTGGTAACCCCAAAAGTGTCAAAATGTCAGTCAAGGGTCCGATCTGTCCGCCGCAATGTCGCAGTACCAAAAAAAAAAAAAAAAAAAAAAAAAAAAATCGCAGATCGCCGCCATTACGCGTTAAAAAAAAAAAAACAACAAAAATGACAAAAATCTTTCCCTTTGTTAGTAAACGCGATAACTTTTGCGCAAACCAATAAAAATACGCTTTTTGCGATTTTTTTTTTACCAAACATAGGTAGCATAAAACAAATTGGCCGGAAAATGTTAAAAAATTTTGATTTTTACATTTTTTTTTTGGGGAATTTCATATAAAAAATGTGAAAAATATTGCTATTTTTGCAAAATTGTCGCTCTTTTTTTGTTTATAGCGCGTGATCAAAAAAAAAAAAAAAAAAAAAAAAAAAAAAAAAAAAAAAAAAAAAAAATCGCACAGGTGATCAAATACCACCAAAAGAAAGCTCTGTTTGTGGGGAAAAAAAGGACGTCAAATTCGTTTAGGTACAGCGTCGCACGACCGCGCAATTGTCCGTTAAAGTCACGCAGTGACGAATCGCAAAATACCCCCTGGTCTTTTAGCAGGAAAATCCTCCGGGGCTTAAGTGGTTAAACATGGGCTCCTATGGAACACGTTCACATCAATGCATTTTTGTGCCTCTGCATTTTTGGAAAAGTCAGGGACGCAAAAAAGGCTGCTTATTTTGCCTCTATAGACTTCAATGAAGAAGCTGCAGAAAAGCATGTAGTGCATTTTTACCACAATTTTGCGCTTTTAAAATCTGCCCAGCAACAATCTTCCAACCGAAAAAAATAAAATAAAAAATGCAAAACACTAATCGCAGTAAAAAATAAATAAAAAAACACGTGGAAAGCACAGCAAAAAAGCACTACAGAAACGCTCAAAGGCGCCATGCATAGATGTGAACCGAGCTTTATTCTTAGGCCCCTTTCACACTTGTGCGACTTGTCCTGAGACTTGGGACTGCAAAGTCACATGACAAGTTGTACACCGTGATTTCCAATGAGTACCGTTTATATCTGTGCGACTTCAAGTCGCAGCGACTTCAAAGTAGTCCCTGCACTACTTTGGTCTAACTTGAGGTCCATAGACCCCAAGACTACACAGGCATTCGCCGCAAAATCCAGTGACTTTCAGGTTGGTGAAAGGGGACATCTAACATCATCAAGCTCTTTACTTCCCAGACTCTTTGGCCCGTCCTTATAATTCAGTTCTTTTAATTGGTGGAGGCCCAGTATCCCACGTAGACAGAATTCATTCTATTTACCTGTAAAATCTCCCCCTTGTGTAATCATAGCAGAGTCCTGAGACTGCCACCATAACGGATGTGATATCAGAGCCCAGCACACTCAGAGGAGTCATTCAATATATAGCGTGGGACTCCAAACTTTTCCATACATCTACATGGACCACATTATATATTTTAAAGATAATGGCAGACTAAAAAAAAAAAAAAATAAGGGCCCCCATTAGAGTCCCCCCCCTTACATCAGGGTCCCCATCAGAGCCCCCCCTCCTCTACATCAGGGTCTCCATCAGAGCCCCCCCTCCTCTACACCAGGGTCCCCACCGGAGCCCGTCCCCCCTCTACATCAGGGTCCCCACCGAAGCCCTCCCCCCCCCCTCTACATCAGGGTCCCCACCAGAGCCCTCCCCCCCTCTACATCAGGGTCCCCACCGGAGCCCTCCCCCTTACATCAGGGTCCCCACTGGAGCCCTCCCCCTTACATCAGGGTCCCCATCGGAGCCCTCCCCCTTTCATCAGGGTCCCCATCACCTTACTTCAGGGTCCCCATCAGAGTCTCTCCCCTTGCATCGATGTGCCCCCCATATTATCAGGGTCTCCATTAGAGTCCCTCTCCTGCTACATCAGGGTCCCCCCCTACATCAGAGTCTCCATTAGAGTCCCCCCCCCCCCCAACATTAGGGCCTCCACCAGAGCCCCCCCCCCCCCACATCAGGATCCATCAGAATCTCCCCTTCGCCGTACATTAGGGTCACCATCAGAGTCTCCCCTCCCCCCTCTTACATCAGGGTCACCATCAGCATCCCCCACTGCCTACATCAGGGACTCCATCAGACACACATACCAGGGTCCCCATCACTGCCCCCCCCCCCCCCCCAACATCAGAAGCAAAGACCATAGGCAGCTTCTGCTCACCTATATCCTCAATCAGTGCACACTGATTATATGCCACTGATCTGACCCGTGGCCCGCAGGCTTTAAGCCTGGTACACACAAATGTTTTTTCTTCGGTTAACCAGACACCTCTGGTCAGAGCCGCTGTACTAACCATCCAAAGTTAGTACAGCGAACTCCCCCACTGAGCTATTGTGTTCTGATAGGGAGACGCGCCCCCCAGCCAGAGCACTCCTAACCCTATTGCCTGAGGGCGCTGATCGGGAGCCAGTTGGCTGCTGGTTTTCCAGCATGCTCGTCCAATAGAAGCCGGGCAAATGCCGATCTTCTGCCGGCCCGGCTGACATACACTTGGCTTGAATGTCGGCCGGTTTATATTGAAGTTGTTTGATATCGCCTGGCATTACGCCCGTGTGTAGTAGGCTTTAGATTGGCGACCCTCTGCTCTGTTTTCCTCTTCACTCCTACTTCAGCAACTGCATAAGAGGTTATGTAGGAAGAGGAGGGGAGGGAGGTGGAGCTGTGCCAGCACAGATAGTAATTAGAGTGCCCACTGTGGTCAGTGTATCTTGACAGTGGCAGGCATGAGGGGGAGGGGATTACTCCATCCAACTCATTTGTGTAGATGGAGGAATCTAAGGGTGGCCATACATACCACAATCAGATTGTACAACCACTCACCCTCAACATTTATCCAAACCCCAACCCTGTGCCTCATCACTTATCCCCCAACACCGAATGCCCAATCTACAGACATGCTTAAAGCTTTTACATGCACCCATATAGGTCAGTCATGGCTCCTGTATGTCATCATGTAAGATGCAGGACCAGGACCTGCATTGTACAGGAGGACGGTGAGAGAACTGGATAATCTGCTGGGGGCCAAAGAAGAACATAAAGTAATTGTTATTCTTCCTTTCCCCCTGTAACCCATGTAGTGCACAGACAACCCCACTACATGGGTATGGTTATAAGCGGAGTTGGTTCTTAATCCCCACTTACTACATTTTGTTTTTTTAAATTCCTTTCTTACCTGCGTTTTATTCCCTAAAGTCCACTGTCTGTATGAATTGCCTGAGAAGCTTCCTGATCAGTGGATCCAGCGCTAAAGTCTGTGCCCAACTGGTCAACTGTGACAGCAGTACTCTGCTGTAGACTTTAGGACCTGAATGGACTCCTCTGCTGGAGACCCAACGAAGAACCCTCCTCTACTGGGAAGGAGACAGAAGACTTGGGACCCGGCGTGACTATGGATTCGGGGGTTATATGCTATAGAGCAGGGGTGTCCAACTCAATCTCATCACGGGCCGCATCAGCAGTATGGTTCTTATCAGGACGGTTTGTATCAGGGCGCACTGCATGCAGAGCACAGAGTTCGGGGGGGGGGGGGGCGCACTGCATGCAGAGCACAGAGTTCGGGGGGGGGGGGCGCGCTGCGTACAGAGCACAGAGTCCGGGGGCGCGCTGCGTACAGAGCACAGAGTCCGGGGGCGCGCTATGCATACAGCGCAGAGTTTGGGGGCACACTGCGTAGAGCACGCCAGATTTAGGGGCACGCTATGCAAAGTATGCAACCCCAATGGAGTTTCGCCATATTCCAGCTGCAAAACTGGGAACGAGGGCCACATGAAAAAGGCCTGGCGGGCCTTGTATTTGACATATGTGCGTTAGAGCATGTCATCCTATCTAGTGCTCTCAGCCTCCTCCAAATCTCCTTTATTTTTTTGCTGTTGTGATCTCATTTCCTGTTAGAGGGTGGCTAAACTTGTTCTCCATGGTCCTTCTGTGTGCTTCTTCCCCCCACCTCCCAATACTCAACTGAGACCCCTCTCGATCCAGCAATGTACAAGAGAGCCTCGGCTGTCCCAGGACTCCCTCTTCTCCTTGGCCCCTGCTGCTGTCAATTACAGCCAGTGAGGAAACAGCAGGTCAGTATGTTGAGTTATTTTGAGGGGACAGCAAATTTACACTGTTATACAAGCTGTACACTCACTACTTTACATTATAGCAAAGTGTTATTTCTTCAGTGTTGTCACATGAAAAGATATAATAAAATAATTTACAAAACTGTGAGGGGTGTACTCACATATATATATATATATATATATATATATATTTTTTTTTTTTATTTATTTATTTATTCATTTATTTATTACACACACACACACACACACATATTACTGTGCAGGTGATAATAACCTAAGAGAAATAAAGCTGCTTGCAATATCACAACAGAGCCAGTTGGGCAAAAATATACATAATAAAAGAATGCAGCGCTGCATATATATATATAAGAAAATTGTTATAGTAAATGTGTACACAACGTCTGTTTTTCGTTCAGTATGTACAGTAATCGCATGGAAATAATCCAATGCATTTGGTGGCTGTGGCTGGAGGGTCACAAATCACTTCCTCTGCTACATTTGCCAAGTCATTTGAGAACTTTCATACAAGGTAATAAAATTTTTGTTACATCATGATACACACCTCCAATAAAATTAATTTGTCCAATTTTCCCACATTGTGTACTAGGCTTTAGGCCCCTTTTCCCACATATGGTCCGTTTTTCATCCATCAGTTGACGGATGAAAAACGGACATCAATGTATCTCTATGTAAAAACGGATGACAACGGATGATCATCAGTTAACATCCGTTTTCATCCGCTTCCGCTTTTTTTGAACGGATGAATGCCCTATTTTTCATCCATCAAAAAAACTGATTGGACGAAAAACGGACAACAACGGATGAAAAACGGATGACAACTGACGAAAAACGGAAGACAACTGACGAAAAACGGAAGACAACAGATGACAACTGTCGAAAAACGGATGAAAAACGGACGTTGACTGAAGACAAAAAACGTGACTGAACTGATGAACTGAACGGACCGCATGTGTGAAAGGGGCTTTAGGCTACACACGCCTGTGTGATGCCGTGATTTGCAATGGCACCCCAAACGCTATGTGACGTTGCCGCGATTTCCGCATGCCGAATCAGGGTAACATCACACAAACAGAATCGCGGGACATATGATGCCCCAAAAAAGGTAAAAGAGCTTCTTTTGGGCATCACGCGTCCCGCGATTCTGTTTGCGTGATGTTACCGCGATTCGGCAGGCGGAAATTGTGGCAACATCGCACAGCGTTTGGGGTGCCATTGCAAATCACGGGCATCGCACAGGCGTCCCACGATTTGCAATGATTCCGGAACGCGGGCAGAATCGTGGTGATTCTGCCCGTGATCCGCTACACCCACATGTGAACGTAGCCTCAGCTTTAAGCCCAACAAGACAGATCCCATTCATTCCAATGGTCCCTGTTCACATCTGAACGTTCTGTCGCCTTAAGTAAAACGCCCGTCGCTCAAAAAAGTATATGAGCTTCTTTTTTTTTGGGGGTCCAAATCACTGTTTTAAATCATTTGGTGGAGGGGGAATTATGGTGTGGGGTTGTATTTCAGGGGTTGGG
Organism: Pelophylax lessonae; assembly: GCF_965119305.1. Lineage (NCBI taxonomy): Eukaryota > Metazoa > Chordata > Amphibia > Anura > Ranidae > Pelophylax > Pelophylax lessonae. The sequence continues at coordinate 705,867,364 of NC_138769.1, read as the reverse complement.
CTTGGCCCCTTAGTTCCAGCGAAGGGAAATCTTAGTCCCGTTTCACATATATGTGATGACAGACAGCGCACTTCTCTGAAAATCACATGCGATGTCTGTGCGATGCAAATTCAGCCATACAGATTGTACAGACTGTGTGGCTGAATTAACATCACATTCGGACCAAAGGCACACCGGACCCTTTTTTGGGTCTGCAGCCGAATCAGATCACCTGGAGGCTTACACCTATGCAATCCAAATCCTGTCCGAACTGACAGTTTGCACTGCGATATGCAAACTGATCTGGGGGTGTCATTAACTTTTTATTGACACCCCCAGCCATTCGCATATGGCAGTGTGAACTGCCTGCGATTTGAATGCAATGCGGGAACCCGCAGTGGATTCGCAAGGTTCCCGCATTTCATATATGTGAACCAATCAATTTTTCCATGGCTTTACGGACCTTGCTTTGTGCACTGGTCCAAATCATTTGGTGGAGGGGGGGGGGGGGGGGGATTATGGTGTGGGGTTATTTTTCAGGGGTTGGGCCTGGCCCCTTAGTTCCAGTTAAGGCTTCAGCATACCAAGACATTTTGGACAATTTCAGGCTCCCAACTTTGCAGGAACAGTTTGGGGATGGCCCCTTCCTGTTGCAACATGACTGCACACCAGGGCACAAAGCAAGGTCCATAAAGACATGGATGAGCGAGTTTGGGGTGGAGGAACTTGACTGCCTGCACAGAGTCCTGACTTCAACCCAATAGAACATCTTTGAGATTAATTAGAGTGGAGACTGCGAGCCAGGCCTTCTCATCCAACATCACTGCCTGACCTCACAAATGCGCTTCTGGAAGAATGGTCAAACATTCCCATAGACATTCCTAAACCTTGTGGACAGCCTTCCCAGAAGAGTTGAAGCTGTTGATAGCTGCAAAGGGTGGGCCAACTCAATATTGAACCCTACAGACTAAGACTGGGATGCCATTAAAGTTCATGTGTGTGTAAAGGCAGGCTTCCCAATACTGTTGGTAATATTGTGTATTTCCAGTGAAGCGACAGTCAAAAAAAAAAAAAAATTCTTCTACGAGACCAATAGGTGTTACATATAGAGACACGGGAGAAGGACGGCACACAAAGTGTATTTGGGGACACCCAGCAATCTGTGGAATCCCCCAGAATTGCACACACCGTCCAGCTGCTTCTTGTTCACTAACAAAAACCATGTGCTAAAGAGAGTCCCACCGATCCCTCCATAGGGATCATTGTATTACCACAGCCCGGAGCCCAGCTCGCCCGACCCACACTGCAGAGCTCTAGCAGAGGAGGGGGTTTGTGGGGGGGGGGGGGGGGGGGGGGGTCTCATCCCAGGGCTTTACCGTCCCCCTGCTGCTGCCATGCTACTGATAGCTGATTGCAATAAATGCAAAGGAAATAATCACTGAGCACAAGTCACCCAGCATGAAGCTCTGTGCAATGGAAACACAGAGCTACCTGACTTATCCCTCCTCCCCCATCCAGAACCATCCAGGTACATTACCTGTCCCAGGGGTGTCAGGAGCCCAGGTGCTGGCTGCACAGAGGTGCCAATCACAGCTGCTCCAGCTCCTCTGCTTCTACAACTCTGCTATACAGACACAACCCCCCCCCCCTCCTTTTCCCAGGGCTGGGGCGGGCCAGCAAAGAATCATGGGAAATGTAGTCTCTTTACTCTCCCTTTCATTGCATTGCCTAATATCTGCTCTTCTAATATTAGGATTGTTTATAAATAGAACAGGAAATGGATACAATGTTTGGGTTTATTCAATCCCCTCTATAAATACCACGTGCTGACCAGACTTTTCTCTGACACATAAGTAAAAATCTGTATTTTTTGCTAGAAAATTACTTAGAAACCCCAAACATTATATATATATATATATATTTTTTTTTTTTTACCGTATTATATATACGGTAAATCCCGGTTATATCGAGGTTCATTATTATTATATATTATATATATATATATTATATTATATTATATATATATACAATTTACCATATTATATATACGGTAAGTCCCAGTTATATCGCGGTTTATTATTTTTATATATTATATTATATTATATATATATATATATATATATAGATATATATAGATATAATATATATTTATATATTAAATATATATATTATTTACCGTATTATATACACGGTAAATCCCAGTTATATCGCGGTTCATTATTATTATATATTATATATATATATATTATATTATATTATATATATATATATACACAATTTACCATATTATATATACGGTAAGTCCCAGTTATATCGCGGTTCATTATTTTTATATATTATATTATATATCTATATATATATATATATATATATATATATATACATATATATATATAGATATAATATATATTTATATATTAAATATATATATTATTTACCGTATTATATACACGGTAAATCCCAGTTATATCGCGGTTCATTATTATTATATATTATATTATATATCTATATATATATATATATATATATATATATATAGATATAATATATATTTATATATTAAATATATATATTATTTACCGTATTATATACACGGTAAATCCCAGTTATATTGCGGTTCATTATTATTATATATTATATTATATATCTATATATATATAGATATAATATATATTTATATATTAAATATATATATTATTTACCGTATTATATATACGGTAAATCCCGGTTATATCGCGGTTCAGTTTTCACTGTCCCGGTATTTTGTGTTTTTTTTTTTCTGTAAGATCTATTCATTTTGATATCGAGTATATTTTCGCCATTTCACGGCATTGTTAATACGTTTTAAATCTCGCGTGTCGCAATAAAATAGCCGTACGTACCGATTCAGCCAATCAGAGCGTCGGTATTGTTTTCTCGACTGCTGATTGGCTGTTGTGTTCTAGAAGCATCTCGCTGCTCGCCTTGCTCTGTCTCAGTTCCGCGTTTCCCTACAGTGTACGGCGTTCCGCACAGCTTTCAGTGTTTGGTGCTATTCTTTTGTGTTTTCCATTCCTCTCTCTCAATTTCTTTTATGTGTTTAAATGTGTTTCTATTGTTTTAAAAGTGTTTATAAGCACTTGCCGACTGCCCGCCGCATATATACTGCAGGCTGGCTTGGTTGCACGAATCGCTGGTGGCGCGCTCCCGCCCCCACTAGGCAGCGGGGATTCCGAGCAGTGTGAAAGCAGCCTTAAAGTAAGCAGCGGGCCATATGACGCCCTTCCTTAGCGCCCATTCAGACTGGCGCGACACGACTTGCTGGGGCGACCTGTGAAGTCGCGGTGCACAGCGTGCACTGCAACCTCGGCGCGACTTGCAGGGACTTCATATAATTGAAGTCAATGCAAGTCGCCTCCAGGTCGCCCCAAAGTAGTACAGGACCCTTTTTCTAAGTTGGAGCGACTTGTGTCGCTCCTATTAGAACGGGTCCTGTACTATTCAATGGCGAGCGACCGACCGCGACTTGTCAGGCGACCAGGTCGTCTGACAAGTCGCGCTATTGTGAATGGACCCTAACAGTCGGTTCACACTAGCGCGACTTGTCAGGCGACTTGTCAGCCTGACAAGTCGCGCTCCCTCGTGGTCCATTGACCGCTACAGGACCCGTTCTAATAGGAGCGACACAAGTCGCTCCGACTTAGAAAAAGGGTCCTATACTATTTTGGGGCGACCTCGGAGCGACTTGCATAGACTTCCATTATGTGAAGTCCCTGCAAGTCGCTCCAAAGTCGTGGTGCATGGGAATGCACAAGTCGCCCCCGAAGTAGCCTCAGTGTGAACCGACTCAGCTGTAAAAAAAAAATTGATTTTCAACTTTAAATTCCAAAAAGTTTAAAAGATTATTAACCACCTGACGTCCGCCCGCTGGCTCAGCTGTACAAAACAACTTAGCTCTACGCCCCCACTAAGCAGCGGGGATGCCAATGCACGGGGCCGGCGGCACCGATTGCCGCCGGGCACCCGCAAACAATCCCTGCTGAGAGAGAAGAACGGTCAGCTGTTGTAAACACAGCCGACCGTTCTTCTCTCTGGAATGATCACAAAGTGCCTGTGATCCTTCTATATATAGGATCACAGATCTCTATGATCATTTTGACAAACCCATTCCCCCCCCCCCCCCCCCCCAGTTAGAAACACTCCCCTAGGCTTACATTAACCCTTTGAGCACCCCTGGGTTAACCCCCTTCCCTGCCAGTGTCATTATTACAGTAACAGTGCATATTTTTAGCACTGATTACTGTAGTAATGTCACTGATCAACCCAAAAGTGTCAAAAATGTCAGTTAGGGGTCCGATCTGTCCGCCGCAATGTCGCAGTCCTGCTATAAATTGCTGATCGCTGCCATTACTAGTAAAAAAAAAGTAAAAATAAAATAAAAATGACATAAATCTTTCCCCTAGTTTGTAGACGTGATAACTTTTGCGCAAACCAATCAAAATACGCTTATTGGGATATTTTTTTTAACAAAAATATGTATCAGAATGAAAAAAATAGTATCAGGATGAAAAAAAACATGATTTTCACTTATCGTGGGTGGGTCTGCAACGTAACCCCCACAATGGAGGGGGGTTTATTGTATGTATATATATATATATATATATATATATAATTTTTTTTTTTATAAATATAAAAATAATAAAAGAAGAAAAATATATATATATTCTTTTTTTTTTTTTTTTTTTTTTAGCAGAAACCCTAGGGAATAAAATGGCAGCCATTGCTATTTTTTATTTATTTATTTTTAATGTCACACAGTTTTTGCACAGCAGTTCTTCAAATTCTTTTTGAAAAACAAAATACACTTTAACCACTTGCTGACCGGCCGCCTCATATATACTGCAGCAAAGTGGCGCTATTGCATTCAGTTCAATAGCCACTAGATGGTGCCATCGCACCGTCGGAGGCGCCATCGCGCCATGATTGGCTAGCGGAGATGTCAGTCAACAGGTCCGGCCGACCCAATGTACGCTGGCCACCCCCAATCATCATCATGAGAGGCAGAACGGCGATCTGCCTGTGTAAACATGGCAGATCACCGTTCTGCAAGGGGACAAGATGGAGATCTTGTGTTTCTGCTAAGCAGAAACTCGAATCTCTGTCTTCCTTCAATCAGTGCAACCCCCACACAGTTAGTAAGCACCCCCTAGGGACACATTTAACCCTTTGATTACCCCTGATGTTACCTCCTTCCCTGCCAGTGTAATTGGTACAGGGACAGTGCGTTTTATTTTTATTTTTTAGCACTGATCACTCTTAAAATGTCACTGGTTAACCACTTCAGCCCCAGAAGGTTTTACCCCCTTCCTGACCAAGCCATTTTTTGCAAAATGCACTGCATTACTTTAACTGAAAAATGCACGGTTGTGCCACGCTGTACCTAAATAACATTGATGTCCTTTGTTTCCCACAAACAGAGCTTTCTTTTGGTGGTAATTGGTCACCTCTGCGTTTTCTATTTTTTGTGCTATAAACAAAAAACGAATGATAATTTTGAAAAAAAAAAAAAAACATATATATATATATATACATATATTCACTTTTTGCTATAAAATATATCCAATAAAAAAATGTAAAAAAAATAAAATTTGTTCATAAATTTAGGCCAATTTTTTTTTTTGCTAAAAAAAAATCTCAGTAAGCGTATTTTGATTGGTTTGCAGAAAAGTTATAGTGTCTACAAACTAGGGGATACATTTATGGATTTTTTTTATTTTTTTACTAGTAATGGTGGCAATCAGTGACTTATAGCGGGCCTTTGGTATTGCGGCGGACAAATCGGACACTAACTGACGCCTTTGACACTTTTGTGGGGACCAGTGACACAAATACAGTGATCAGTGCTAAAAATATGCTCTATTACTGTACTAACCACACTGGCTGGGAAGGGGTTAACATTAGGGGCAGTCAAAGGGTTACCTGTGTGCCTAACTGGTGTTTCAGTGTAGTGGGGGGGGGGGGGGGGAGGGGGTGCTTTTACTAGTGAAAGGCATGGATCTGTGTTCCTGCTTTACACAGAACGTCCCCTCCTGACACTTCTAAAAGTGACCCAGCCGCGAACCCCCCGCACAGGCCACTTTAATGAGAAAGACAGGAGCCTGGGGGAAAATGATACCAGGGTTTGGACATCTCTCTGCAGCCATAACCCCGGTATGTAATGTCAAAGTCATGACGTATCTTCTCAGGTGCCTGGCAAGTGGTTATAAACATCAATCACTTGTTACATTGTAATCAATCCCATTTAACAAACATCGATCACTTGTTACATTGTAATCAATCCCGTTTAATAAAATTTGTTCACTTGTTACATTGTATTCAATCCTGTTTAATAAAATTTGTTCACTTGTTACATTGTATTCAATCCCGTTTAATAAAATTTGTTCACTTGTTACATTGTATTCAATCCCCTGTTTAATGAAAATCGATCACTTGTTACATTGTATTCAATCCCGTTTAATAAACATTGATTACTTGTCACATTGTATTCAATCATCTGTCTAATAAACTTTGATCACTTGATACATTGTATTCAATCATCTGTTTAATAAACATCGATCACTTGATACATTGTATTCAATCATCTGTTTAATAAACATCGATCACTTGATACATTGTATTCAATCATCTGTTTAATAAACATCGATCACTTGATACATTGTATTCAATCCCCTGTTGAACAAACATTGATCACTTGCTACATTGTTTCAATTCCCCATTTAGTAAACATCGATCACTTGTTACATTGTATTCAATCATCTGTTTAATCAAATTGGATCACTTGTTACATTGTATTCGATCCCCTGTTAAATAGACATTGATCACTTGTTACATTGTATTCAATCCCATTTAATAAACATTGATCACTTGTTACATTGTATTCAATCCCGTTTAATAAAATTCGATCACTTGTTACATTGTATTCAATCAACTGTTTAATAAACATTGATCACTTGTTACATTGTATTCAATCCACTTGCCGACCTGCGGCGGTCAGCCCCTCCTGGGCAAAGTGACGTACCAGTACGTCACTCGCCCACGAGCCTCTAGGCTCCGATGTCCGCCGGTCACTCACGATCTCCCCGTGGAGAGGGAGAAAGGCAGGCGGCTGATGTAAACAAAGCCGCCTGTCATTCTCCCTGCTGTAACTGCAGAGACTGCTATGTAGGATCGTATGTCTCTGTGGTTACATCACACGCCACGCCCCCCCACAGTTAGAATCACGCCCCTAGGGACACACTTAACCCCTTGATCACTAATAAAGCTAACCCCTTCCCTGCCAGTGCCGTTATTACAGTAACAGTGCATATTTATAGCACTGATTACTGTAGTAATGTCACTGGTCCCCCCAAAAGTGTCAAAAATGTCAGTCAAGGGTCCGATCTGTCCGCCGCAATGTCGCAGTCCTGCAAAAAAAAAAAATCGCAGATCGCCGCCATTACTAATTAAAAAAAAAGCAATAAAAATGACATAAATCTTTCCCGTAGTCAGTAAACGCAATAACTTTTGCGCAAATCAATCAAAATACGCTTATTGCGATTTTTTTTTTACCTAAAACATGTAGCAGAAAACAAATTGGCCTAAAATGTTAAAAAATTTAGATTTTTACATTTTTTGGGGGAATTTCATATAAAAAATGTGAAAAATATTATTTTTTCAAAATTGTCGCTCTCTTTTTGTTTATAGCGCAAAAAGTAAAAATCGCACAGGTGATCAAATACCACCAAAAGAAAGCTCGGTTTGTGGGAAAAAAAGGACAATAATATTATTTGGGTACAGCGTTGCACGACCGCGCAATTGTCCGTTAAAGTCACGCAGTGCCGAATCACAAAATATGACCTGGTCTTTGAGCAGCCAAATCCCCTGGGGCTTAAGTGGTTAATAAAATTTGATCACTTGCTACATTGTATTCAATTCTCCTGCTTATTAAACATCGATCACTTGTTACATTGTAATTAATAAACATCGATCACTTGTTACATTGTATTTAATAAACATCGATCACTTGTTACATTGTATTCAATCCCCCGTTTAGCATTATTCTGCTGATTTTTAGTTTTCTACTTTCAGCCAATGGCTGCTGTGGCAGAATTTGGGAAATGTGTTTATTTTGTAGAATTTCCTGTCCCTGGCAGATTTCTGGGCTCTTCCTGCTGCTGGCCACACACCTTACAATCTCATTGTACAATCTTCCTTATAGTGGCTGTACACAGTGCAAAGAAACTGAACGATCGATGTCCAATTCAACCAAATGATTGAAAAGATAAATCGACACAATAAAAATGGCCTCGATTGATGAGCAAAAATGATCAGATGGGGTCAATCGATGGCATTTTTGGGGCCCTTGTAAATTGCCTACAATCGTTCTACAAGTAAGTGCGTGAAAAAAATCATCAATCAGCCCAGTGCAATTGTTTTCTTTCCTGCCACAACCAATCAGATTGGGTCAATTAAAGCTGTTACTATCTGTCGCTCATCACTCAGCCAATCGATGTATTGATGTGCGATGCACTGCGTGCTGAAGCTTTGTGTCTAAGATGCACCCACTGTAGGTTGCAGTATATTACTATGTGCTGTGCCTGTTGTAGTGCATTGGCAGCCCATTCATATAAATAAAATGCATAAACGCACTGCGCCCAACTAGAACTGTCAGGGAGGGGCCTCCAGAGCTGTGCTGACCAACTTTCCTTGTGGGAGACCTCAAATGTGACCCTCAGCATCACCAAAGGGCCACACATAAAATTCCGTGAATATTCAATGACATAATCAGCAAGAAATAATCAGAGACTGCAGACATGATACAAGAGAGGGTCAGAGACTGCAGACATGATACAAGAGGTGGTCAGAGACTGCAGACATGATACAAGAGGTGGTCAGAGACTGCAGACATGATACAAGAGATGGTCAGAGACTGCAGACATGATACAAGAGATGGTCAGAGACTGCAGACATGATACAAGAGATGGTCAGAGACTGCAGACATGATACAAGAGTTGGTCAGAGACTGCAGACACGATACAAGAGATGGTCAGAGACTGCAGACACGATACAAGAGATGGTCAGAGACTGCAGACACGATACAAGAGATGGTCATAGACTGCAGACACGATACAAGAGATGGTCAGAGACTGCAGACATGATACAAGAGATAGTCAGAGACTGCAGACATGATACAGTAGATTGTCAGAGACTGCAGACATGATACAAGAGATGGTCAGAGACTGCAGACATGATACAAGAGATGGTCAGAGACTGCAGACACGATACAAGAGATGGTCAGAGACTGCAGACACGATACAAGAGATGGTCAGAGACTGCAGACACGATACAAGAGATGGTCAGAGACTGCAGACATGTTACAGGAGATGGTCAGAGACTGCAGACATGATACAAGAGATGGTCTGAGACTGCAGACAGGATACAAGAGATGGTCAGAGACTGCAGACAGGATACAAGAGATGGTCAGAGACTGCAGACATGATACAAGAGATGGTCAGAGACTGTAGACACGATACAAGAGATGGTCAGAGACTGCAGACACGATACAAGAGATGGTCAGAGACTGCAGACACGATACAAGAGATGGTCAGAGACTGCAGACATGATACAGGAGATGGTCAGAGACTGCAGACATGATACAAGAGATGGTCAGAGGCTGCAGACACGATACAAGAGATGGTCAGAGACTGCAGACATGTTACAGGAGATGGTCAGAGACTGCAGACATGATACAAGAGATGGTCTGAGACTGCAGACAGGATACAAGAGATGGTCAGAGACTGCAGACAGGATACAAGAGATGGTCAGAGACTGCAGACACGATACAAGAGATGGTCAGAGACTGCAGACACGATACAAGAGATGGTCAGAGACTGCAGACACGATACAAGAGATGGTCTGAGACTGCAGACATGATAGAAGAAATGGTCAGAGACGGCAGGCATGATACAAGAGATGGTCAGAGACTGCAGACAGGATACAAGAGATGGTCAGAGACTGCAGACACGATACAAGAGATGGTCAGAGACTGCAGACACGATACAAGAGATGGTCAGAGACTGCAGACACGATACAAGAGATGGTCAGAGACTGCAGACATGATACAGGAGATGGTCAGAGACTGCAGACATGATACAAGAGATGGTCAGAGGCTGCAGACACGATACAAGAGATGGTCAGAGACTGCAGACATGTTACAGGAGATGGTCAGAGACTGCAGACATGATACAAGAGATGGTCTGAGACTGCAGACAGGATACAAGAGATGGTCAGAGACTGCAGACAGGATACAAGAGATGGTCAGAGACTGCAGACACGATACAAGAGATGGTCAGAGACTGCAGACACGATACAAGAGATGGTCAGAGACTGCAGACACGATACAAGAGATGGTCAGAGACTGCAGACATGATACAGGAGATGGTCAGAGACTGCAGACATGTTACAGGAGATGGTCAGAGACTGCAGACATGATACAAGAGATGGTCTGAGACTGCAGACATGATAGAAGAAATGGTCAGAGACGGCAGGCATGATACAAGAGATGGTCAGAGACTGCAGACATGATACAAGACTGACCAAGAACCAAATAATTTATATCAATATTAATACTCTAAGACAGGGATGTCAAGCTAAATTCGATCACGGGCCACATCAACATTATGGTTGCCCTAAAAGGGCCAGTTGTATCTGTGAGACTAGATGTCCAAAGATACCCCCCCCCCTACATCAGATTTTTAGCGCCCCCCCACTCCCCACACCATCAGAAGTCAAGAGTCCCCCACCCTCCCTTAAATCATTGTGCTGTGGCCAGGAAGAAAATGGGGCAGAGCTAGGAACCAGAAAGTGAAGAGTCTGGAGGAGGACATGAGGAGAGCTGGAGTCAGCTGCTGGAGTATGCTCAATGCAGACACCAGGGGAGGCTAAGAGGAAGGGGTGCTGAGGCTGCACAGAGAGGATCTGTAGGAGGAGTTCTGTTCTCCTCTCTGCTGCCAATTGCTGAGATAAAGTGAGGGCGGAAAGAAAGGGCAGGAAGGGGTGCTATAGTTGCAAGGGCCGCATTAGAGCCGCGGGCCTTGGGTTTGACACATGTGCTCTAAGATAACAATACCAGTGAGATAACCCTACAGGTCCAGTTCTATTCTTCCACTTTCCTCACCTACAGAGCAAAACAGGACTCTTATTCTTAGACTGTCTAATACTGTTTGGTTCATCTACAATCGGGCTGAATATTCCCTTCCATCGTCCAACCTTATGAAAAGCAAATTCGTGTTCACTTTGAATACCCAACCATGTGCAGATAAATCAAATAAACAAGAATTATTTTTTTTACATTACTTTGAATAATTATTGAATAATTATTTATTGATAATAATCAATAACTATTCAATAATTATTTATTGAATGATTGGAATTACTATTCACACATATTACTGTTTGCTGATTCTCAAAATCTTTAGCAAATCAATCTCAGGGTATCTTCACTCACTGTATAGAAATCTGCCATAAAACAAGGACTTTGTCTCCCTCTTGTGGTCAAATGTCATATTGCTCTTCATCATTTTTCCACATTGTCCTCCTTCCATTGCCATGTATTTACCATTTCTACAGATAAATGATTAGTGTGTAAATTTAGACGTAATCATTATCAAAAAGAAGTTTGCATGTTCTCCCTGTGCCCGTGTGGGCTTCCTCCGGGTACTCCGGTCACCTCCTACACTTTAAAGACATGCTGGTAGTAGAGCTGCACGATTAATCGTTAAAAAATCATGATCTCGATTTGATTCACTCACGATCTTAAAACAGCATGTCCTCCATTCTTACTGAGCCGCTCTCTGCTCACTCACAGCTGTCAAAAAAAAAAAAAAAAAAGAGGCACTGCAAATGTTTATTTACATTGTTAAAGCTGCTAGAGAACTATAAACACAATGTTTTACAATGTATCATTTTGTTCTTTTTAAGAGTCCATTGTGTAGTACAGGACCCGTTCTAATAGGAGCGACACAAGTCGTTCTGACTTAGAAAAAGGGTCCTGTACTACTTTGGGGCGACCTGGAGGCGACTTGCATTGACTTCAATTATATGAAGTCCATGCAAGTCGCGCTGCTGTGCACCGCGACTTCACAGGTCGCCCCACAAAGTCGTATCGCGCCAGTCTGAATGGGCTGTAAGGCTCCTTTCACACGAACGATCCGATCTGATCCGCCTGTCAGTTTTTCAGGCGGAACTGATCGGATCCTCTATGCATCCCTATGGGGCAGTGGATGTCAGTGGAGACACCTCCGCTGACACCCGCTGCTATGCGATCCGATCCTGTCTGTGAAATCCGGACGGATGGAAACCCTATTTTCCATCCGTCCAGGGGATCGGATCGGATGAGAATGGACAGGCGGTCTGTTCTCATCCGATCTCCCCATAGAGGACAGCAGGGCTCTGACACCTCTCTCTCTGCACACAGAGCGGAGACGGAGCTGTCATCCTCCTGCTCAGCAGGGATCGGCGGATCGAACCCCCGCTTAGCAGAATGGACTCTGCCGACGGAAGGGAGCCGTGTGAAAGGGGCCTAAAGGAATGAACTTCCGTCTGTAAAGGAGGGCAGTTTAACCTCTTAAAGACTTAGCCCTTTTCTGACACTTGCTGACACACAAGGTAAAATCAGTATTTTTTGGCTAGAAAATGATTTAGAACCCCCAAACATTATATATATATATATATAGCAGAGACCCTAGTGAATAAAACAGCGATCGTTGCAATCTTTTATGTCACACTGTTTTTGCGCAGAAGTCTTTCAAACAGAAATACACTTTAATGAGTTTAAAAAAAAACTAAACAGTAAAGTTAGCCCAATTATTTTTTTGTATAATGTAAAAGATGATGTTACGTTGAGAATCGTGATCTTTATTCTAAACAAAAAAATTGTGATTCTCATTTTTGCCAGAATCGTGCAGCACTAGCTGGTAGGTTAATTGGCTCCTGTTTATATTGGCTCTAGCATGTGTATGTATGAATGGGACCGTATACTCCCGGGGGGCAGGGACTGATGTGAATGTACAAAATATATGAAAAGGGTTGCATAAATTTGCAACGCTATACAAGTACGTGTAATAAAATAAATCAATTAAAAATGTACTATAAAATATCAGTGGTTCAATCCAGCAGAACTTCAAATCTGACCGGAAAGGAATGCCAATTAATAATAAAAAAAAAAAAATTATAACAAAATTTATAAATGCATTCATTTCATTTAGATTACATCACATGATGAGATAGTAGTAACCTCAAGATAGCTGCACTATATAGAAATCTGCAATAAAACAAGGACTTTGTCTCCCTCTTGTGGCAAAAATGTCATATTGCTCTTCATCATTTTTCAACATTGTCCTCCTTCCATTGCCATGTATTTACCTTTCCTGACAGACTCCATGGCAGCACATGTATGGGTAAGCTCCGCCTCCTCTCCTACCCTATAGGACCCCACTCCCATAAATCTTTGCTCCATACCAGGAGCCGTGTTCCTTTTTTGTCCTCCTCCTGCAAGAAGAAAGTCTTACCTTATAGGATATCTATCGGTTTCAGGCGACCTGGTGTCGTATGCCTCCTGTTTTATGTCCAGCAATCTCAACATTTATCGGGTGGACCCGGGCAATATTGTCTTGATGCTGAAGATGCTGTAAATCCTGCATGAGAGGTGGGCTGCATTGTTGGCCAATACGTCCTTGCTATTAAGCGGATAGGCCCTGATGCCCTGTCACACACGTGTGTATTTATCCAGGCCTGAGACTGTTCGGCTATCATCATGGTGGTAAAGTATAAAACTTTCTTTGGTCATTGTATTTCCTGTTTGTTTGCGGCTGAAGCGCTCCTGCGTTCCAGATCGCCGCTTAGGCTCCTCCCCCTGCTTCTCCGGACCTCCGATTGGTCGTCCAGGATGAGGCTTGGCTCTGGCTTCGTTCGCGCATGCGCGCGCACCACTCCTGATCTCCTATGACGCTATTGCGTCGATGGGGGCGTGGCTTCGTGGCTCCCGGGAGATTTAAGCAGCTGTCAAAGCTGTTTTCAGTGGGATGTCTGCGGGCCTTGCGGTGGCTTCCCCGTGCTGTCTTTCTGCTCCTCAGCGGTGAGTCATGCTTTGAACCAGTGGTTATTGGGGGTTGGGGGGGATGGTGTGGAGACGAAAGTTAGTACATGTATGCTTACTTTCTTCCTGTTGCAGGCTGTGCTTCTATCTGCAATGGATGTTTCACCACCCCCCGGTGGCCAGTCCCTGCGCAACAGGTAAGCTAGTTACCTTAACCCTTACCTGTTTGCATTGGCTGGTGGTGTGAGGAGCCTAAGTGTGTTTTCCCTGTTTCTTTCTCTATTTTCAGCCCTCTTAGTTTTGACCAACGTCCCATTTCTGGATCAAAGGCTCGATCTCCTTTAGTCCACCGACACTCTTCATCAAAATCTTGTCATAGGTCTAGCTCCAGGTCTAAACGTCATGGAGACACTGCCAGTTCAGTCGCACCGCGACAATCCCGCCATTCTGACCGTGGTTCAAGGAAGTCATGCTGGGGCTGCCGAGCCCGAGTCCCTGAGGATAGATCCTTGTGTGATATCGGTTATTCCAGGGTACTAAAGGAGAAGCAAGACACTGTACAACCAGTGGAGTCTATGGTCAGGCGGATTGTACAGGAATCTCTCAGAGACTGGGATCCTGGTGGGCTGTCTGGTCACTCTTCAGAGGCTCCGGGTCCCCTCCCAAGGGATGAGTTGGAGCCAGGTACTTCTCAACCGAGTCGCTTTTCGGAAGATTCTACAGACAGCGAGGATGATTTGGAAGACCAAAATGTAGGTTTTGAACTTGCTATGGTTCCACCGCTAGTTAAAGCGGTTAAGGAGGCATTAAAGTGGGAAGATCCAGCAGAGTCCCCAGCTAAGCAAAATAAATATTTCAAACATCTTAAGAAAGAGTGTTCCCATTTTCCCCTTCTGGGGGAATTGGGAGAAATGATTACAGATGAGTGGCAGGGAGTTGAAAAAAGAAGCTCTTTGTCATCCAAGATCTCCAGGATGTATCCCTTTAAGAACGATAAAGTGAAACATCTAGATTCTGCTCCCGCGGTGGATGCGGCCTTGATGAGGTTGGTGAAGCATGTGACCTTACCATTAGAAGACTCCGTTTCCTTCAAAGACGCTCTTGACAGGCGGATCGACACAGATCTTAAAAAGATTTATCTCTCCGCAGGTATGGCTTGTAAGCCGGCCCTGGCATTGGCAGCCACATCCAAGGCGATGGAAGCCTGGGTGGACAACGTGGAGGCTACACTTCAGAGTGTCTCCGAAGAGGTGGCCAGGAGCTTGGCCATTCAAGAGTTGAGGCTGGCAACGGCTTTCTTGGGGGAGGCATCCATTGATATCATCCGTTTGGCGGCGCGGGTCATGCTGTCCTCTGTCACGGCCAAGCGCGCCTTGTGGTTGCGTCCCTGGTGGGCTGACCCTGCCTCTAAACAGGCTTGGTGTAGAATCCTCTTTGAGGGTTCTTCTCTCTTTGGTAATAAACTGGACAGTGCTATTTTCCGTGCCACTGGTGGTAAATCGGGGTTCCTTCCCCAGGATCGCCGGTTGATGGACCAGAAAAGACCTCAAAACAGGCAAAATCCCGATCGTGCCAGAGAGGCTCGTTTCTACAGGCCTGGCCGTTAGTTTAGGAAGAACTGGAAGCGCCCTCAGTCTACGGGGCAAAAGTTCTCCAGAGGGAAATCTTCTGGAGGCTGAGAGGCAACTAAGTCCTTTTGATATCGAGCCTGTCCAGACAGTGCGGGCAGGCGCACGCTTACTTCAATTTGCGCACGTCTGGGCAGCCTCAGTCGAAGATCAGTGGACTGTCAGAACCGTATCACAATACGCATGTGTGGATCTTCGACAAAAGTCCTATTCTTCATTTCATTCCGACGGCCTTACCCCGTTCAGAAGAAAAGAAGTTGACTCTTCTATCATTTGTAGAATCCCTGGTTGCCCAGGGTGCGGCAGTGCCTGTCCCAACCGAGGAAAGGTTCCAAGGCATCTACTCTCCGCTCTTCATGGTCTTGAAGAAAAGCGGCTCTTGGAGGCCGATTATAGATCTAACACACCTAAACACCTTCATCAAGAAAGAGAGGTTCAGGATGGAGACACTTTTCACAATTCGTCAAGTGGTGCAGCCAGAGGATTGGATGATATCCATAGATCTGAAAGATGCTTACTTTCACGTCCCAGTCGCAACAGAAATGCAGAAATGTCTTCGATTCGCAGTGGATCAGGTGCATCTTCAGTTTACCTGTCTCTCTTTCGGGCTTACCACATCACCTCGAATCTTTTCAAAGATCTTACTGGCTGTGGTAGCCCTGATCAGAGCAAAAAGGATTCGTCTTTACCATTACTTGGACGATTTGCTTCTTCTGTCAAGACACCAAGATCAAATTCTGCATCACAAGGCTCAAGTAATTTCCACCCTTCAAGAGTTCGGGGGGCTCCTGAATTTGGAAAAAAGCCATCTGGAACCCACAAAGTCGTTGGTCTTCCTAGGGGCCCTCTTCGACACTTCCAGAGGCACTATCTCCCTTCCATTGGAGAAGATTCCGATAATTTGCAGCAGGATTCGTCCGGCATTATCAGCCTCTCATCTCCGTGCGTCCCAGTGCATGAAGATAATTGGGACCATGGTCTCCACGGCTCCCATGGTGAAGTGGGCACAGTGGAGGATGAGGCCCTTTCAGATGGGATTCCTCCAACAGTGGAGTTTCGAGAGTCCGGAAGTCCTCATTCGGATAACAGCGTCCATGAGGGAAAGCTTAACCTGGTGGCTTCAGCTGGAAAATCTCTTAAATTGCCATTCGATCATTCCAGCATCCTGGTTGGTCGTGACTTCGGACGCCAGCAGGACGGGATGGGGAGCACACTGCCTGTCGGAGGTGGCCCAGGGCAGTTGGGATTTCCCTGCCCGCGGGGTGGCCTCGAATGTACTGGAGCTTCGGGCAGCGTTCTGTGCTCTCCAGGCCTTTCAGCATCTGGCGACCGATGCCTCGGTCCTCCTAAGACTGGACAATACGACAGCTGTCGCCTACATCAAGAGACAAGGAGGCACCCGCAGTTCTTCTCTTCTGAAAGAAGTGAAACCAATTATGGATTGGGCGCAAAGACATCTGTCAAACCTGTCGGCCGCCTACCTTCCAGGTGTCCAGAACGTCCAGGCAGACTTCCTTTTGAGGTCTGTTCTGGACAACGAGTGGTCACTTCATCCAGAGACCTTCAGGTGGGTCATGTCTCTAGGATCCCATCCGGAGGTAGATCTATTCGCATCTCCAAGCAATGTCAAACTAGAGAAATTCTATATGAGGTGGCGCTATCCCCAGGCCTACGGGGTAGATGCCCTGACGGATCATTGGAGCTTTCACAGAGCTTACACGTTTCCCCCAGTGCCAGTCATATTTAAGTTTCTTCAGAGACTCAGGACGGAGAGAGTGGAGATCGTAGCGATTCTCCCCTTCTGGCCAAAGAGACCGTGGTTCCCTCTGTTGTTCCAGCTGAGCTGTCGGGACCCGGTACCTCTGCCAGCCAGGCCGGACCTTCTATCCCAAGGGCCTATTCTTCATCCCTGCCCAGCACAGCTTCATCTCATCGTATGGCTTTTGAGAGGGAAAGACTGAAAGCTCTTGGGTGTCCAAACGAGGCGATCTGTACAATGATGAGTGCCAGAAGACCCGGCACCAACAAAGTTTACGAAAAAGAATCTGGTCCAAATTTAAGGATTATGTGGATAGCAGATCTGGTTCTGTTACTGACCCAGGAATCCAGGATATTTTAGGCTTCCTCCAGTCCGGGCTGGATCTTGTCATTGGCAGTAAGTTCTCTTTGAGTCCAAATTTCAGCCATTTCGGCTTTTACTGGGACTGCATGGGTGAAACACTCTCTGGTTCGCCAGTTCTTCAGAGGTGACACTAGGCTAAGACCTCCTAGAAAACCCAGGTTACCTAAGTGGGATCTTCCTACGGTTTTGGATTTTCTTTCCTCAGTCACCTTGAATCAGGAGGATCCATTCTTCCTTAAAAATATCTCAATGAAGATGGCCTTTCTAGTGGCTATTACATCAGCCAAACGGGTTTCCGAACTCAGTGCCTTGGGCTACAAGGAACCATTCCTTACGTTTTTTCCTGACCGGGTAGTATTGGTTCCGATGCTTGGCTCCAATCCAAAGGTAACGTCGGTCTTCCATGTCAACCAGGAGATTGTCCTGCCTACGTTCAAATCTCAGAATGAAAATTCTATCCATCCTTTGGATGTGGGGGAAACTTTACGGCTATATCTGGAGACCACGGCTCCTTTCCGCCAGTCAGACCACCTTTTTGTCCTCATCCATGGGAAAAACAAAGGCAAACAAGCTTCCTCAAGATCTATAGCGAGTTGGATAGTTCAGACCATCCAGTGGGCATATAGAGCCAAGGGACTGGCTCCTCCAGAGGTGGTGAAGGCTCATTCCACTAGAGGGAGGTCTACGTCGTGGGCAGCTTCTCTTCATGTAGCTCTTGACGTGATTTGCAGAGCGGCTTCTTGGTCATCAATCAATACCTTCATGTCGCATTACTGTGTTGAACCGACTTCTTTGTCTTCGGTTAATTTTGGTTTAAAGGTTTTGTCTGTTGACGGGGCAAACCTATTTTCTGTTAAACCAGCAGTTACCCGCCCGGGTGTGTATGGCTAGTTATTTCCCATACGTGTGCTGCCATGGAGTCTGTCAGGAAAACTGAAAATTTATATCAATACTTACCGTAATTTTCCTTTCCTGATGGACTCCATGGCAGCAGGAGTCCCCTCCCATCTGCTGGAGTAGTCTATTTATAGAACACGGCTCCTGGTATGGAGCAAAGATTTATGGGAGTGGGGTCCTATAGGGTAGGAGAGGAGGCGGAACCTACCCATACGTGTGCTGCCATGGAGTCCATCAGGAAAGGAAAATTACGGTAAGTATTGATATAAATTTTCAGTTTTTCTACAGATAAATATTTAGTGAGTAAATTTAGATGTAATCATTATCAAAAAGGAGTCTGCATGTCTCCCTGTATGGATTTCCTCTGGGTACTCCGGTTTCCTCCCAAATTCCAAAGACATGCTGGTAGAATAATTGACTCCTGTATAAATTGGCCCTAGTATGTGTATGTATGGATTTGAGTTAGGCCCCTCTCACACACTCCGTCCATTGGACGGAGTCCGTTTTTCTCAGCGGGGGATCAAGCCGCCGATCCCCCGCTGAGCAGCAGGAGGACAGCTGTGTCTCCGCGCTGTGTGCGGAGACACAGCTGACAGTTCCCCATGCATCTCTATGGGGGAGATCGGATGTCAACGGACCGTCAGTCCATTCTCACCCGATCCGATCCGCTGGACGGATGGAAAATAGGGTTTCCATCCGTCCAGATTTGACGGATCGGATCGGGTCGGATGTCAGCGGACATGTCTCCGCTGACATCCGATGCCCCATAGGAATGCATGGGGGGACCGTTCAGATCCGCCAAAAAAATGGACAGGCGGATCTGAACGGTCCACCTGTGTGAAAGGGGCCTTAGGGACCTCAGATTGTAAGCTCCTTAAGGGCAGGGACTGATGTTAATGTACAATATATATGTTAAGCGCTGTGTAAAGTGACGGCGCTATATAAGTTTGGGCATATGGGGAAATTCATTACATTTTCAAATTTGTTAATTCAGGTTCGGATAACAAATGGACCTGAATTTCATTCCGTTTGTTATTTCGGATGCACATGACACCAGTCAATGTTGTCCAATCAGCTCATGCCATTACTCTTGGTGGGTTGGACTAGCGCCTGAAAATATAGAATCTGTCCAATTTGATAATTTGTCGAATATATAGAAATCTTTATGAAAAACTGCTAAATGTTTTGAGTTCACCAGGACAAACGAATATACGAAACAAATGCCGAAAACAAATCAGGTTAACATAACTAATGTGATGAAATAAAATTCTTCATGAACTAATGCAACTAAAACTAAACAAAAATTTCCGGCGTGCACATGTCTAACGAAACATAGGAACTGGGGTGCAGAAAAATGTCAGCAGGTGCTCTGGACTGAGGAGTCAAAATGTGAAATATTTGGCTGTAGCAGGAGGCAGTTTGCTGGGGGGAGGGCTGGAGAGCGGTACAAGAATGGGTGTCTGCAGGCAACTGTGAAGCATGGTGGGGGGTTCATTGACTATTTGGGGCTGTATTTCTGCAAATGAAGTTGGAGATTTGGTCCGGATCAATGGTGTCCTCATTGCTGAGAAATACAGGCAGATATTTACCCATCATACCATACCATCAGGGAGGTGTGTGATCAGTGTCGGCTGGTGTATTGGGGGTGCAGAGGCACCGCCCCCCCTATCGATGCGTCCGGCCCCTAATCTACATGCAGGGCGCCGGACGCATGGAGTTCAATGTTTTTTTTTTTCCTGAAGCACGTGATTAGAGCCAAAGGCCCTAAGAGGCTTCAGAGCACTGCGCCCCGAGCCCACCCATGTGTGACAATAGCGAATGAATATTTGCTATTGTCACACGAATCCTCCTCCTGGCCAATCAGGAAGCAGGTCTGAGACCCGTTTCCCGAGTGGCCGAAAGGCGAACCCATACCATTGTCCATGGAGGAGGAGGAGGGAGGACTCGAGGAGACGCGGGGGACTCAGGACTGAGGAGAAGCTGCCGCAGCATGACTCTGATCTTACAAAGGGCTCTGTGTATGGCCTCTTGCAGGTGGCAATGCTAGAGTGTGCGGGCTGGTGTGGTCCGGGGGGGGTATGGTGTGGTCCGGTCCGTCCCAGTCCGACTGTCACCCCCCACCCCCACCCCGGCCCATGGAGCACCAGCCGCCACTGCGTGTGATTGGCCCCAGATTTGTTCTGCAGCGGGACAATGACCCCAAACATATAGCCAATGTCATTGAGAACTATCTTCAGTGTAAAGAAGAACAAGGAGTTCTGGAAGTGATAGTTTGGCCCCCACAGAGCCCTGATCTCCCCATCATGGAGTCTGTCTGGGATGACATGAAGAGACAGAAGGATTTGAGGCAGGCTACATCCACATAAGATCTGTGCTTAGTTCTCCAAGATATTTGGAACAACCTACCTGCCGAGTTCCTCCTGTGTGTAAGTGTACCTAGAAGAATTGATGAGGTTATGAAGACAAAGGGTGATCACACCAAATATTGATTTGATTTAGATTTCCCTTCTGTTCATTTACTTTCCAGTTTGTTAGCCTCTTGCCAACCACCCCACGTACATTTACTGCGGGGCGGCGGCTCCTCTGTGCAGAATCACATACCTGTATGTGATTCTGCACTTCTGGGTCTGCCGCCGGCGACCCACTCCTGCTGTGATTGGAGCCAATCAGCAGGTCCGGCGGAATGGCAGTCTGCCTATGTAAACAAGCTATGTAAAATCACAGCGATGTCCTGGAGATCACTGGGGGGGGGGGGGGGGGGAGTTGGGGGTGGGGTTAGGGAGGGGATGCTGGGGCACGTGTCCTATGACCTTCCCCTTTTTGCTGCTGCCCTGGTATTCTGTGTTCAGTCTACAGACAGGGTATTGGGTGCCGGGCCAGGACAAGGGGTGGGAGGGGCACTGCGGTATCATGTGGGGGGGGGGGGGGGGGCACTCAAGGAGATTGAGGGGGAGAGGATTTGTGTTAAAACTAGAAATTCAGGGGCAGCAGGGAAAAAGAATTGTTCGAGGAGGGGAAATTTAAAACAAAAGGGGGGGTTCTAGGAATGGCAATTCAGGGGGATTTGGGCTGCGAGAGGGGGATGGGAGAAAATAATTTTTGGTAGGAGGGGATTTGGGGGGTTTGTACTAGAAGGGGTGATATGGTATTGGGGTATTTGTGCTAGTATGGATGTTCGGGGGGTGTTTGTGCTAGGAGGGGGAATGAGGGGATATATGTGCTAGGAGAGAGATTTGGGGATTTGAAGTGGGGGGGGGGGGGGGGAGAATGTGTACTCAGAGGGGAAATTGAAGGGGTAAAGGATTTGTGCTAAGAGGGATGATTTTTTTATTGGGGGAGAGGGAGCAATTATGCTGAGGGGATTTCAGCAGTGGGGGGGGGGGGGTTGCATTTGTTCTTGGAAGAGGGGGAATTTTGTGCGGATGCTGGGGCACATGTCCCATGACCTCCCCCGTCCGGCTGCTGCCATGGTATACTGTGTTCAGTCTACAGACAGGACATTGGGTGCTGGGCCGGGACAAGAGGTGGGAGGGGGCGGCTGCCCTTGGCACTATGGTATCATTTGAGGTGGGGGGGGGGGGGCACCACAAGGAGATTGAGGAGGAGGGGATTTATGTTAAAACTAGCAATTTGGTGGGGCAGAAGGGAAAAAGAATTGTTCTAGGAGGGGAAATTTAAGAAGGGGGGATTTCTAGGAATGACGATTCAGGGGGATTTGTGCTGCAAGGGGGATGGGAGAAGAGAATTTGTGGTAGGAGGGGATTTTTGGGGGTTTGTGCTAAAAGAGGTGATATGGTAGATAGAGGGGGGAGGAAATTTGTGCTAGGAGGAAAAAAGAATTGGGGGGGTTGTGCTAGTAGGGGTGATTGGAGGGTGTTTTTGCTCGGAGGGGGAATGAGGGGATATATGTGCTAGGAGAGAGATTTGGGGATTTGGAATGGGGGGGGGGGGGGAATGTGTACTCAGAGGGGAAATATAAGGGGTAAAGGATCTGTGCTAAGAGGGGTGATTTATTTTATTGGGGGAGGGGGAGCAATTGTGCTGAGGGGATTTCAGCAGTGAGGGGGGGGGGATTTGTACATGGAAGAGGGGGAATTTATACTTAAGAGTAATCATGCAGAGTAGTGCTCAATTTTATTTTTTTTTGGGGGGGGGGGGGATTTTTGCTGACACATACTGCCCATACATCTTGGGGGGGGGGGCACAGTTTGGCACGTCCCCCTGGGCTCTAGGTGACCTTGTTCCTCCACTGATTGGGTGACGCCACACTGACATCTGCAAGGACACTATATGTATATACTGTATGGGAGTGATATACAGTCAGGTCCATAAATATTGGGACATCAACACAAATCCAATCTTTTTGGCTCTATACACCACCACAATGGATTTGAAATGAAACAAACAGGATGTGCTTTAACTGCAGACTTTCAGCTTCAATTTGAGGGTATTTACATCCAAATCAGGTGAACGGTGTAGGAATTACAACAGTTTGTATATGTGCCTCCCACTTTTTAAGGGACCAAAAGTAATGGGACAGATTAACAATCATAAATCAAACTTTCACTTTTTAATACTTGGTTGCAAATCCTTTGCAGTCAATTACAGCCTGAAGTCTGGAACGCATAGACATCACCAGACGCTGGGTTTCATCCCTGGTGATGCTCTGCCAGGCCTCTACTGCAACTGTCTTCAGTTCCTGCTTGTTCTTGGGGCATTTTCCCTTCAGTTTTGTCTTCAGCAAGTGAAATGCATGCTCAATCGGATTCAGGTCAGGTGATTGACTTGGCCATTGCATAACATTCCACTTCTTTCCCCTATAAAACTCTTTGGTTGCTTTTGCAGTATGCTTCGGGTCATTGTCCACCTGCACTGTGAAGCGCCGTCCAATAAGTTCTGAAGCATTTGGCTGAATATGAGCAGATAATATTACCCGAAACACTTCAGAATTCATCCTGCTGCTTTTGTCAGCAGTCACATCATCAATGAATACAAGAGAACCAGTTCCATTGGCAGCCATACATGCCCACGCCATGACACTACCACCACCATGCTTCACTGATGAGGTGGTATGCTTTGGATCATGAGCAGATCCTTTCCTTCTCCATACTCTTCTCTTCCCATCACTCTGGTACAAGTTGATCTTGGTCTCATCTGTCCATAGGATGTTGTTCCAGAACTGTGAAGGCTTTTTAGATGTTGTTTGGCAAACTCTAATCTTTCCTTCCTGTTTTTGAGGCTCACCAATGGTTTACATCTTGTGGTGAACCCTCTGTATTCACTCTGGTGAAGTCTTCTCTTGAATGTTGTCTTTGACACACATACACCTACCTCCTAGAGAGTGTTCTTGATCTGGCCAACTGTTGTGAAGGGTGTTTTCTTCACCAGGGAAAGAATTTGTCGGTCATCCACCACAGTTGTTTTCCGTGGTCTTCTGGTGTTGCTGAGCTCACCGGTGCGTTCTTTCTTTTTAAGGATGTTCCAAACAGTTGATTTGGCCACACCTAATGTTTTTGCTATCTCTCTAATGGGTTTGTTTTGTTTTTTTCAGCCTAATGATGGCTTGCTTCACTGATAGTGACAGCTCTTTGGCTCTCATATTGAGAGTTGACAGCAACAGATTCCAAATGCAAATAGCACACTTGAAATGAACTCTGGACCTTTTATCTGCTCCTTGTAAATGGGATAATGAGGAAATAACACACACCTGGCCATGGAACAGCTGAGCAGCCAATTGTCCCATTACTTTTGGTCCCTTAAAAAGTGGGAGGCACATATACAAACTGTTGTAATTCCTTCACCTTTCACCTGATTTGGATGTAAATACCCTCAAATTAAAGCTGAAAGTCTGCAGTTAAAGCACATCTTGTTTATTTCATTTCAAATCCATTCTGGTGGTGTATAGAGCCAAAAAGATTAGAATTGTGTCAATGTCCCAATATTTATGGACCTGACTGTATATCTAGGGATGCACCGATAACAGTTTTTTAAGACCGAGTACTTTTTCTAAAGTACTCACCGATACTAATCCCAATACCTATTTTGCTCTTGGATGTATTTATTTTTTACACACAGTCTGCAGACTTGAGTTCCCGTTCACACTAATGTGGTGCAGAAATTGCAGCGATTCCTGTGTGTTTCCTGCACTGCATCACAATCGCACTCCGTTCATGTGAACTGCAGCAGGTGTCAGAGTTAAGTTAATGGCACTCCATAAACGGTTTACAAAATGCAGTGATATTAAATGAATCGAATTGCATGGGTGTGAACACCCATGCGATCCGATGCCAGTGTGGGGAAAAAAAAAAAAACCTAACCTGTGGGTGCGGTGCGATTTGCAGTGTGATTTGAGCAATACAAAATGAATGGCTCAAATCACACTGCAAATAATCACAGGATTTGAACAGGAATGCGGTGCGATGCAGTTTCCCCCACCGCAATAGTGTGGACCGGGACTCAAGTATCGGAGCAAGTACTCGTGCAAATTCTTAGTATTGGCACCTATACTGGTATCTGTGCAACGCTATATACAGTGGGGGAAAATAATTATTTGATTCCCTGCAGATTCTGTAAGTTTGCCCACCTACAAAGAAATGAAGGTCCTATAATTTTTATCATAGGTGTATGTGATAGAGACAGAATATCAACCAAAAATGCAGAAAAAACACATTAAACAAATGCTATAAATTAGGTTGCAGCTCAGTGAATGAAATAAGGTATTTGATCCCCAATCCTTGTTGGCAAGCACAGAGGTAAGACATTTCTTGTAGTTGGTGACCAGTTTTGCAGACATCTCAGGAGGGATTTTGGTCCACTCTTCTTTACAGATCTTCTCTAAATCCTTAAGGTTTCTTGGCTTTCGCTTGGTAAATTAAAGTTTCAGCTCCCTCCATAAATTTTCTATAGGAATAAGGTCTGGAGACTGTCTAGGCCACTCTATGACATTAATGTGCTTCTTCTTAAACGCTTGCCGACTGCCGCACGACTATTTACGTCGGCGGTCAGCCCCTCACAGGCAGAGTAACATAGGGATACGTCGCTAACCTGTAAGGGTTTTGGGAGCGAGCACGCGCCGCCGGAGGCGCGCTCCCACTCCGCTCGGTCATGGACCCCCCCGTGCATGTGCCCGGTGGACCCGATGTCCACCGGGCACTCACGATCGTCCGTGACAGCGGGAGAAAGGCAGGCGGCTAATGTAAACAAAGCTGCCTGTCATTCTTCCCTGTGTAGGAATAGTGATCATACGGTTCTGCTATGTAGGACCATTGATCTCTGTTCTTACACACCAAGCCACAGCCAATCACAGTTAGAATCACACCCCTAGGGACACACTTAACCCCTCCCTCTCCAATACAGTTAACTCCTTCACTGCCAGTGTCATTTTTACAGTAACAGTGCATATATATAGCACTGATTACTGTAGCAATGTCACTGGTACCCCCAAAAGTGTCAAAAATGTCAGTCAAGGGTCCGCTCTGTCCGCCGCAATGTCGCAGTCCCGCAAAAAAAAAAACATATGGTAAAAAAAAAACAATTGGCCAAAATGTTAAAAAATTTAGATATTTACATTTTTTTGGGGGGGAATTTCATATAAAAAAATGTGAAAAATATTATTTATTTTTGCAAAATTGACGCTCTTTTTTTGTTTATAGCGCATGATCAAAAAAAAAAAATCGCACAGGTGATCAAATACCACCAAAAGAAAGCTCTGTTTGTGAGAAAAAAAGGACGCCAAATTCGTTTAGGTACAGCGTCGCACGACCGCGCAATTGTCCGTTAAAGTCACGCAGTGCCGAATCACAAAATAGGCCCTGGTCAGGAAGGGGGTAAAATCTTCCGGGGCTTAAGTGGTTAATGTGCTTCTTCTTAAACCACTCCTTTGTTGCCTTGGCGGTATGTTTTGGGTCATTGTCATGCTGGAAGACCCATCCATGACCCATCTTCAGTGTTCTGGCTGAGGGAAGAAGATTTTACAATACATAGCCCCATCCATTGGCCCCTCAATGCGGCAAAGTTGGTCTACCCTTAGCAGAGAAATACACCCGAAGTATAACGTTTCCACCTCCATGCTTGACTGTAGGGATGGTTCTTAGGGTCATAGTTAGCATTTTCCTTCCTCCAAACACAGTGAGTCCCCCTCCTGAAGAATCCACAGGTACAGTCATGCCAATTTTAATCTAAATGATTCAGAGAAGGATTGGGAGAAAGTGCTGTGGTCAGATGAGACCAAAATTGAGCTCTTTGGCATTAACTCAATTGGCCGTGATTTGGAGGAGGAAAAATGCTGAATATATGACCCTAACACCATCCCTACAGTCAAGCACGGAGGTGGAAACATTGTGCTTTGGGGCTGTTTCTCTGCTAAAGGTAAAGATCAACTTTGCTGCATTGAGGGGCCAATGGACGGGGCCATGTATTGTATAAATCTTGGATGAGAACCTTCTTCCCTCAGCAAGAACACTGAAGATGGGTCATGGATGGGTGTTCCAGCATGACAATGACCCAAAACATACCGCCAAGGCAACAAAGGAGTGGCTCAAGAAGAAGCACATTAATGTCATAGAGTGGCCTAGTCAGTCTCCAGACCTTAATACTCTAAAGCCTCGTACACACGCAACGAATTTCCGCCGACCGGTCGTCCATCTTTTTTCCAGAGTGGTGTTTTGTTGGTTGGAATGTGCTCTAGACTGCACACAAATTTTGTCGACCGACAGAATTATACTTCAGAAGTGATGTCGTGTTGGATTGCTTTCTTTGTGTTCTTTCTTCTCTGAGTATGCCCAGACTTGCTCATAAGATGTTTCCCTGTCGAAATCTGTACTGACCGCACGAAAATCAGACTTGTTTTGATGGAGGACAAAAATTTTATAGTCTGCACACCAGAATTTTTTCGTCCGAAAAGTCAGTCGGTTGTCGGAAGCATCATACTAACAAG
This sequence comes from Pelophylax lessonae, assembly GCF_965119305.1. NCBI lineage: Eukaryota > Metazoa > Chordata > Amphibia > Anura > Ranidae > Pelophylax > Pelophylax lessonae. The sequence continues at coordinate 705,839,690 of NC_138769.1, read as the reverse complement.
CCGAAAATCAGCAAATCGGTCGTCGGACGAAAATTCCCTGCCGATTTTCGACTTGTGTGTACGGGGCTTTAATCCTATAGAAAATGTATGGAGGGATCTGAAACTTTGAGTTGCCAAGCGACAGCCAAGAAACCTTAAGAATTGAGAGAAGATCTGTAAAGAAGAGTGGACCAAAATCCCTCCTGAGATGTCTGCAAACCTGGTCACCAACTACAAGCAATGGTCCTACCTCTGTGCTTGCCAATAAGGCCACCAAGTACTAAGTCATGTTTTGCTTGGGGATCAAATACTTATTTTACTCACTGAACTGCAACTAAATTTACAGCATTTGTTTTGTGTTTTTTTTTTTGTCTGGAAACATTCCTCAGAGATTTTTCTCCATAGTGAGATGATAGCATTACACAGTTGCTGCAGATTTGTTGGCTGCACATTCATGATATGAATCTCCCATTCCACCAAATCCCAAAGGTGCTCTATTGGATGAGATGTGGTGAGTGTGGAGGCCATTGGAGTGCAGTGACCTCATTGTCATGTTGAAGAAACCAGTGGTGAGATGATTGGAGCTTTGTGACATGGTGCATTATCCTGCTGGAAGGAGCCATCAGAAGATGGGGACACTGTAGTCATAAAGGGATGGACATGGTCAGCAACAATACTCAGGTAGGCCGTGGAGTTTAAACAATGCTTAATTGGTACTAAGGGGTCCAAAGTGTGCCAAGAAAATATCCCCCACACCATTACACCACCAGTCTGAACCGGTGATACAAGGCAGGATGGATCCATGCTTTCATGTTATTTACACCAAATTCTGACCCTACCATCTGAATGTCGTGGCTAAAATCGAGACTCATCAGACCAGGCAATGTTTTTCCAATCTTCTATTGTCCAATTTTGGTGATTCTGTGTGAATTGTAGCCTCAGGTTCCTGTTCTTAGCTGACAGGAGTGGTAACCGGTGTGCTCTTCTGATGCTGTAGCTCATCTGCTTCAAGGTTTGATGTGTTGCCTTTCTATCATCTGGAACTGGCCTCCCCATTCTCCTCTGATCACTGACATCAACAAGGCATTTTCCTCCACACAACTGCCACTCACTGGATATTTTCTCTTTTTCAGACCATTCTCTGTAAACGAGAGATGGTTGTGCGTGAAAATCCCGGTAGATCAGCAGTTTTTGAAATACTCAGAGCAGCCAGTCTGCCACCAACAACCATGCCACGTTCAAAGTCACTTAAATCCCATTTCTTCCCCATTCACATGTTCGGTTTAAACTTCAGTAAGTCATCTTCACCACATCTAGAAACATAAATGCATTGAGTTGCTGCCACGTGATTGGCTGATTAGCAATTTCTGTTACCAAGCAATTGAACAGGTGTACCTAATAAAGTGGTCGGTGAGTGTACATATACACCCATACAGGAATGTTTTTTCAGCTGGAATGAGGAGGATCTCTGGTGCACATATACAGTATAGCTGTGCTGGGGGGGGGGGGTACATATACAGTATAGCTGTGCTTGGGGGGGGGGTACATATACAGTATAGCTGTGCTGGGGGGTACATATACAATATAGCTGTGCTGGGGGGGAGGGGCACATATAGAGTATAGCTGTGCTGGGGGGGGGGGGTACATATACAGTATAGCTGTGCTGGGGGGGGGGTACATATACAGTATAGCTGTGCTTGGGGGGGGGGTGTACATATACAGTATAGCTGTGCTGGGGGGTACATATACAATATAGCTGTGCTGGGGGGGAGGGGCACATATAGAGTATAGCTGTGCTGGGGGGGGGGGGGGTACATATAGAGTATAGCTGTGCTGGGAAGTGCACATATACAGTATAGCTGTGCTGGGGGGAGGGGCACATATACAGTATAGCTGTGCTGGGGGGAGGGGCACATATACAGTATAGCTGTGCTGAGGGGGGGGGGAGGGGCACACATACAATATTGCTGTGCTGGGCTTTGAATGAAGACCCCCATAGGAGAAGGAAGCTGGGCACGGGGGGGGGGGGGGGGCTGTCAGTGTAGCTAGAAGTGCTTGGGGGTCTCAGCTCAGTCTACGTTTCCACTAGTGCGACTTGTCATGCGGCTTTGGACACACAAGTCGCATGACAAGTCACAGCCCATTGATTTCAATGGCACCCGTTCCCATCTATGAGACTTTGAAACTCAGCGACTTTGGAAAGGTACATGCACTACTTTGATGTGACTTTGATCCAAAAAGTGAAGGTATGCACCGACCACCAAGTGGCCGCCTTGAAAACGTGCGATATTGATACCCGATGACGGAAGGCTCAAGAAGCACTCAGCGCCCGGTGACAGGGAAAGGTGGAACCTGACCTTTAATAGGATAGGCCTGAGTCACCATCTGTCTGATCCATCTGGAGATGGTAGCCAAAGAAGCGGCCAGCCCTTTCCTTGGTCCTTGTGTAATCACAAAAAGCGAGTCTGACCTCAGAAAGGACTCAGTAGCTGCCAGATACACCCGAATAGCACCAATCACATCCAAGGTATGCAAAGCAAATTCCTTGGGATGAGCCGGCTTGGGACACAAGGAGGGCAACACAATGTCCTCATTCAAATGGAAGAGAGAACTTTGGGCAGGAATGATGGACAGGGACAAAGAACCACTTTATCCCTATGGACCACTAAATAGGGACTGCGACAGGATAATGCCGCCAATTGCAATACCCAGCGGGCCGAGGTAATAGCCACCAAGAATGTCACCTTTTGGGATCACGCAGGCAAGGGAATCTCCCAAATATTCATAAATGGAGGTTTCTTGAGAACCAAAAGTACTACATTTAAATCCCATAGCGGTATAAGAGACCGTACAGGTGGAGCCACATGTTGAACCCCCTGATTGAAGGTACGAACAAAGAGTGCGTGGCTAGGGGTTGCTGAAAGAAGATTGCCAGGGAAGACACCTGGCCCTTGATGGTACTCAAGGCCAACTTCTGATCAACGCCCTGTTAAAAATGGATTTTTGTAAAATCTTACCGTAAAATCCTTTTCTCTTAGCTCATCGACAGACGTAGTCCTCGGTGATACACCACCTTCGGGTTATGTTACCTCCGCAGGAGCAGGACTAGACAGGAAATTAAAAAGCTCTGGCCACACCCTAGGGGCAGTCCCAGAGGGTATATCCTCTCTCTCTCTGCCTCAGCAAATCAGTTATGTGAAAAAGCAGTGCTTAGAGAATTTAACCCAACCCAACTCCAAAACAGAGGGGCGGGGACTACGTCTGTCGATGAGCTAAGAGAAAAGGATTTTACGGTAAGATTTTACAAAAATCCATTTTTCTCTAGCGCTCATCGACAGACGTAGTCCTCGGTGATACACCACCTTCGGGACGTCCCAGAGCAGTATCACAACTGAGGGGTGGGAAAATGGAAATCAAATCCCAATCTAGAAGGCCCAACCGGTGCCAACTAGAAGTTTACAATGCTCATCCTTAATGATGAGACTCAACAAAAAAATTTTTCAAACAGAAAAAAACCCTCGAGGTAGACCACCGGTCTCCTCAAATTGCGGCCTGCAAAACCTTGCGGCCAAATGAGGCATCCGCCGATGCCGTCACATCAATTTTATAGAATTTAGTAAAGGTATGTACCGACGACCAAGTGGCCGCCTTACATACCTGGACCACTGACGCCTGATGGCGAAAGGCCCAGGAAGTACTGAGCGCTCGAGTGGAGTGCGCCCTAACAGGGAACGGAGGACTCTGACCCTTAATAGAATAAGCCTGTACCACCGTTTGTCTAATCCATTTGGCAATGGTCGCGGCAGATGCAGGCAAACCCTTTCTGGGCCCATCCGTGATCACAAAAAGTGAATCCGTCTTACGGAATGATTCCGTAGCTTTCAGGTATACCCTGATTGCCCGAACCACATCCAAGGAATGCAACGCATGTTCCCGATGATGCTTGGGCTGAGGACACAAGGAAGGTAGTACAATATCTTCATTCAGATGAAAATCTGAAACCACCTTAGGAAGAAAAGATGGCTTAGGATGAAGTACTACCTTATCCCTATGAATCACTAGGTATGGGGAATGGCATGATAATGCAGCCAGTTCTGACACCCTGCGAGCAGAAGTAATAGCCACCAAGAAGACCACCTTCTGGGATAAAGTAAGCAAGGGAATCTCCCTGATGTTTTCAAAGGGAGGTTTCTGTAGAACCGACAAAACCAAATTAAGATCCCAGGGCGGTAAGGGCGCGCGGACTGGAGGAGCCAGGTGCCGCACCCCCTGGATGAAATTCCGCACCAAGGATTTGGTAGCTAAAGGTTTCTGAAAGAAGATTGCTAATGCTGAAACTTGACCCTTGATGGTGCTCAAGGCTAGCTTCTGCTCAACCCCTTGTTGCAAAAAGGCCAATATTCGAGACACCGAATAGGTACGTGGAGGAAATCCTAAAGATTCGCACCACGCAATATAAGTCTTCCATGTGTGATAATAGACTTTGCTGGAAGTCGCTTTCCTTGCTTTAATAAGGGTAGGAATGACAGAAGTAGACAAACCTCTGTCCTTCAGTACTTGGGTCTCAATGGCCAGGCCATTAAAACCAGCGACTGTAAAGCACGAAGGTAAATAGGTCCTTGAGACTACAGACACTCCCTGAGACGAAGTTCCCACGGAACGTCTGCGACTAACCTGTCCAAGTCGGCCAGGCCGGCTTGAAGAGGCCAGCCTAGAATTTCTAGGACCACTGGCGCTGATTGGATCTGAACCAGGCGTCCCTAGAGGTATCTGGCCCCGACCATCCGAGAAAGTCTGGTCGTTTTCTGTTCCCACACATTTATCAGATACCTGATAGTTATCAGGAAAGGTGATCTTTTCTGGTTGAACCTCAGGGACCGAAGTCACCCGACTAGAGGCTACTTGGCCTATCTGGTCAATCAGATCCGATTCCTGTGAGGTATCGGGACTAATCTTAGGAAAGGGTAAAGGAAAAGATCTATACAGGGAACGGTAACTACCGCTTCCTGTACTTAAATGTTGGAAGGGAAGAATCGCACCGGTAGTAGTGGTTGATGCTCGATCTAATGTCCTGAATACCGGTGAAAACGTCCCCCCACCCTGAAATTGGGTGGGGGCGCACCTTCAGGCTGTGTACTCCTTTACTTCGGGTTTGGCTGGGTTGGTCCTCTGCTTGTCCGACCAGCCCTTCTTGAACCCTCCTGGAGGAGTCTTGCCTTTCCCGGAAGTACCAGCCGGGCGTCCTTTATGGGCGGTAAAGAAAGGTCCTCGCTTGTTGCGAGGTTCCTTAGCTTTTGCAGCCTGTGGTAAAAAAGTACTCTTGCCCCCGGTGGCATCCTTAATGATTTCATCTAGGTTGGCTCCAAATAGACGATTCCCCTGGAAAGGGAGATTGGTCAAAGTCTTTTTGGAACCTAGGTCAGCTGACCAGCATTTTAACCACAGCACACGTCTGAGGATCACTGCTAACTTAGATGCATGCCCTAACAAAGGAGTAGTGTCCAAGGCTGCGTCACAGATAAACCGTAGCCCTTGTATGATCTGTTCTATCAAATCAGATGTCTCCTGGGGAATATCTTTTCCCCTAAGATCTTGGCGTACCATCTTCGCCCATTCTGTAAGTGTCTGGGAAACTAGACCAATAACAATTACTGGTCTAAATGCTGACCCTATCAGAGAAAAGATAGTGCGGGACTCCGCTTCTATCTTTCGATCCACCGGATCCTTAAAGGACGAAGTGTCCTCCACTGGAATAACCGTGGCTTTATTCAGCCTGGAAATAGGCGGATCCACGACTGGTGGTACCGTCCATTTCTTAATGATGGATTCCTCAAACGGATAGCGTCTAGCAATACGTTTGGAAATAGTAAAGGTACGTTTAGAATGCTCCCATTCTCCTTTAATCTGATTTCCAAAACATTTAGGTACAGGAAAGGCCTTCGCCGTCTTGATGGGCTTATTAGTCCCAAAAGGCATCTCTGTTTCAGTTGCCTCTGCCGGTAAAGCCTCAAGTTTTAAGGTTTCTTGCACTGCCACAACTAGTGCGTCCACCAATGCTTCTTCCTGAATTATAGCAGGAGAAGAAGCGTCCTCCTCACTGTCTGAGGGGGCTTTACCTGGGATAGCAGCCCTTGCAGAGGAACCTGCAACTGCAGTGACCATCTCTGAATCAGAGTCAGAGGTGTCAGATAGTATAGGGGTAGGCGGGGGTCGCTTCCTTGACCCCCGTCCCTGACAGGCCGCCTCCACCCGAGCCACCATAGACTCCAAAATTGCTGTAAATGACTCTATACTCTGTACACCGGCGGGTCCCGAGGCCCCCTCGAGGGAAACAGGTGGGGGAATCTGTGTGGCAGGGTCCATAATAACTCCAGTTACTTCCTGGATAATATAATTCAAAGTAAAGAAAAATTTTTTTTTTTTTTTTTTGACCCTCAGCGCCACAAAAAACCCCTTAGTGTTACCTGCTAGGGATCCCTATCGATCGAGAGAGAGAGAGATAGACCCCCAGGCTCACCACTTGATGTTCAGAGTTGAACTGCAACAGCTTACAGCGCTGTCTTAGACAAACAGGAAGTCTTTTGGCTGGCTGCCCAGGAAGAAAGGAGGCGGCTCCGCCCCTCTGTACGCCTTCCGGCGCCTCCCCCAAGCTCCACGAGGTGTAGAATCACCTAAAACATGGCCGCCCCCATGCTGGAGACACGAGGCTACGCCAAAATGGCGGCTCGTGCGATCCAGCAAAAAACATGGCGGCGGCCTGTGCTGACTAGCGGTGTGCTGCAGGCACACAACACTCTCTCTGCATGGGGATATGGCGTGTTTGGCGGTACCGGCCCTGGCGGACCACATGGCCGTTCGGGAGGCCTGCTATTAGCTGGAGATCTGACTTGGAAGGCAGTCTACATGTCCATGGCTTCTGACTGGTAGGTAGCTTATACTTAACCCATAAGATTCCCAGAATGCCACAGATTACATCTTTGAAACATGTATACAATAGATTGTTAGCTCCCAAACCAAGCCTCCTGGCTTTTGCACACATAAAATCACACTCAAAGTAGGAGGATTTGTGACATGTTATAGGATAGAAAGAAACTCTTTCTTACCATACAGAGAGGGGCCCGCGTTCACCACAAAACCCGTCAGGGAAAACAGGGGGAACATACTACTCACCATACCGGAACCAGGCGGGCACCAACTCCTGACAGTACCCCTCTCCACCGGGGCGGGAGGGCTGTCGACCGATACAGACGCCGTGACTCATGGTCTTTGGCGTTTCAGCGAGACGTTTAACTCGCGGGTTCAGTCCTTTAATGGGACTTTGTCGCGGCCGACTCAGCGCGGAGCTATGGCCTGCACGCGCTCGTAGGCTGAACTGGGGTGACCACCGGATCTCAACATCCAGCCCGTCGCCCAGTTCAGCTTTCTTGCTTGAAGATCTCACAGGAACACTGGAGAAAAAAGCTGTCCAAAAATCCTTTTAGAAAAAAATTTCTTGCCAGGACCTAAGATCCCAGCAAGGTATCTAGGTCCTTACTCCTAACTAGACAGAAAATAACTGATTTGCTGAGGCAGAGAGAGAGAGGATATACCCTCTGGGACTGCCCCTAGGGTGTGGCCAGAGCTTTTTAATTTCCTGTCTAGTCCTGCTCCTGCGGAGGTAACATAACCCGAAGGTGGTGTATCACCGAGGACTACGTCTGTCGATGAGCGCTAGAGAAAGAAAGGTTAAGATCCGAGCCACAGAAAAGGATCGAGGATGAGCGCCAATAGACTCACACCAAGAAATGTACGCTTTCCATGTACGATGGTATATCTTGCTGGAAGACGACTTCTTCACCTTGACCATAGTAAGGATCACTGATCTAGACAGACCTCTATCCCTCAGTACCTGGCTTTCAATAGCTAAGCCATTAAAACCAGCGACTGTAAAGCAGGTTGGTAGATCAGCCCTTGGGACAACTGGTCTTCTCTCAAGAGCAAGCTCCCAAGGGACGTTTATGGGCACCAGACTGATTGGAAGATCCTCGCCCTTGATTCCTCACAGGAAGGCGACTCAGGACCTAAAAAACCTTAAAAAGACCATCTGCGACGATGCTCCCTTACCTTTCCTAGACTATGGTAGGAAGGTATTCTTCCCCGCCATGATACCCTTGATGTCATCCAGGGTAGCCACAAACAGGCGATCGCCTTGAAAGGGCAGATCAATGAGAGCTCTCTTAGAGGCTTGGTCTGTGGACCAATTCTTAAGCCATAGCACGTGCCTACTCACCACCACTGAAACAGAAAGTTTGGACATCACAGGAGCTGTATCCAAAGCTGCATCACAAATATACTGCAGCTCATGGATCAATTGGTTCGCTAAATCAACATAAGCAGCGGGGACCTGCTCACCCCCCAAGCCCTGGTGCAAAAGCTTGGCCCATTCAGATAGGGTCTGAGACACCAGGACTGAGGCAAAGACTGGCAACAATGTCGAAAAAGAAATATGATCTAAAGTAAACACAAGTGACCAATCGCCATCCCCGATTAGGCATAAAAAGAGGAAAACATGGGTCAAAGAACATACATACAAAGATGAAAACTATTTTTTTTAATGGTTTCTATATACACATCAATCAATTTGTTTCCATACCCCATTGGCACTGTTCACTCACTTTCCTTTGACCTGCGCTATCTGGATTTCCTCATTTTTTCCACATCTTTTTATATTCCTTGGCTTTGTGTAGCCCACATCACCAGATACTCTCATTCATCTCTACACATATACCTACATAATATATTTATTTATCACATTCTCTACATTATCTGGTCACCATATGTGTTCACACCTTTGGAATTATTTGATAGTGTCCTGAATCCCCTCCTCAATTATGCTTTTCCATCTCTCTTCTCCCCTCCTTTGCGGACTGGACGGCCCACACCCACCTCACCCCCGGGTTAGACGTTTGCCTTTGGGGTGGTCTCCGTTTCTAGTCAATAGGTTACTTTATTTATTGGAATGTAAGTAATTGGACCCTATTTATATTTGGAGCAATTTGTTCTTATTCCTTTTTTATAAAGATTAGATTTTTGTATTCTAATACTAGTTTACAATTAGATATCATTTTTAATTAAGCTCCTGATGAGTGGACAGAGAGCCACGAAACGCGTAGAGCTCAGTTATGAAGACATACCTTTCGGAGACTGACCAAGTGTTGTTCATGATAGATAATTTTTAAGATATTTATTTATTTTTACAATATGGAATGTACTTTTATATATGGAACTTATCTATGTTATGTCAAGTCTTCTAATTGTGTATGTCTATATTTTATTAGTGTTACATATAACTGTCAATTATGAAATATCCAATAAATTATCAATTACTATTCTGTGATTTTACATATCCTGTTTATTAGTAAGTGGCTGACCTCATACAAAGTCCCATGACCCATGTTTTCCTCTTTGTATGCCTAATCAGGGATGGTGGTTGGTCACTTGTGTTTACTTCAGATCATATTTCTTTTTCTTTATGTACAGCAAAACATTTGGGGACCACACATGGTAATTTTAGTTGTTCCCATTTTTTTTTAGTTCCCCCCCCCCCCCCCCGAGTAAAGAACCACTCTTAGATATAAGCAGCCAAATGTTTACTAAAATCTTGACTTTTCACATTTCAGGAGGAGGAGGAGGAGAGAACAGATAGGGCCACAGCAGTCTGATGTCACGCCTTCTCCAGCAAGCAGAAAGGAAGCTGCAATGATGGTGTCACCCCTGTAGAGTGTGTCAATGCAAAAATGCAAACTCACCACCAGAGCCAAATGCTGTGTAGATTATAGGACAGCAAGCGAGTGAGTGATAATCTCAAACACCTAAGGTCCCAGCCATCACTTTTCATTTTAGTGGTGGCTCTAGATGTGAGTTCTTTTTTACCATTGTTTTGATTTTATATTCCTTATACACTGTTTTTGTATCAGTGTTACTGAATATTTTATTGTATATTTTTATTAAAGTGATTTTTATTTCATACTACACATGAGCCTCTCCCATTTTTTTTTTTTTTATACAATTTAACCCTTCCATGATGTGCTGAGTCATTCTACACATTGGAGGTTTTCTATGAGACTGGAAGTTGCGGACTACATTGATGTCCCAAAAGATATGCAGACTGGTCGCATAACACTCGCTTGCTGTCCTATAATCTAGACAGCATTTGGCTCTGGTGAGTTTGCATTTTACTTATTTTCGGTGGTGGAGAGATTATTATCCTTTTCATCGTGACATCTACATTTTCACTGGATTGCACTTATCGAATGTCGTCATATTAATCTAGGAACTTTATCACAAAAGACATTTCTTCAATTTGTTTATTTTGGACATTGTTTCTTTTTGTCTATTGACCTTAGCGCTGCATTTTTCTTCTTATTGTGATTATTTTTGTGTATGTATATTTTACACTGTTTTTGCTAGCTTCTTTTTATTTTCATTAGCGTGGATTCACACCTTTATCACTCAATCACAAGACTGGCTGAATAGAATTACAAACCGTCGGCAGGGAAAGATTTCACATAGATGTATTTCAACAACGTATTTAGCTTTTTGAGTTTTGCTTAAGTGTTCATCATTTCATAATACAATAAAATGGACATGACACAAGATCCTCCATAAAGGATCAATACAAATTTATTAAGAAATAAGTTAGGCACTGTTTCTAAGCATATATCATCTGTCCACCAAACATTCAATATTAGCTATGCCATTTCTTCAGTTTCAAAAGTAAAATACTTCCCTCCCCCACTGTCCTTGTCGCTAAAACAGAGAGCAGATTTCCTGGACCCCCGCAGCTCTCAGTGGTTTTTCCCAACAGCAACTATGTCTCTACTGTCTCCTGAAATGAAGTAGGCATCCATGGGAGGAGCCACTGAGTGCAGTGGGGACCAGGAGATAGACAGTCCTGGAAGAATCTGCAGGTGTTGATGTCTCTTCATTGACGGCACAGGCACACCTTTCTTCTTTGCAAGAAACCATTTTATTCAGCTGGATTGTAGCAGCAGAGTCCTTCTAAATAGAAATGCTGCAGAGGTCACTTGAAGGGTGCTATTATATCTTTGCACAACTTTGGCGAAACCAGTTCATAACGGCTAAAAAAGTTAAAATTTGCCAAATAAGTTGTGCCAACATTCTGTGCGCATAACATCACCCACCTGGGATTAGGATGAGGTTGTAGCACTTGATTATCAGGATTGCTGTACTGTTCTTTTTTTTATGGCCCATTAGACTCAATGGCTCTTGGGCTGTATTTTTAAAGCCTATCTCTTTGTAAAATTTAGACCCTCTCCCACCCCTGCTGTGTACAGGAGGACCCCGCCTCCTATACAAAACAGGGACTCAGGAGCAGGGTGTCATGTGAATGCAGACTTAAGGGGCAATTAGAAAGTTTTTTTTTTTTTTTTTGTTTTTTTTTTTTTTTAGAAAACAGTAGAAAAAAAAAAAAAAAAAGTCGTACAGTCCCATGACTTATCCAATAGCTCCAAAAACCAGACAGGGAAGTTCTGTCTGTAACTGGCAGTACCAGTGCAACCAACACTTATATAACTTGGTATAAAAGATGTGCGTACACGGTCAGTAGTACGCACACACACGTGTATTGTAGCTATAGATGCATATATGTAATGTCCATATTCAGAACGCTGGAGATAAGGTGTGTCACACTCTGACAGGACCGTTCTGGAATGTTTCTGTGTGGTTCTTCAATTAGGCTTTCTCAGTGTTTCTTCGGAGGTTCCACCATAATCACCGGCCACATGCCAAACATGAACTGTGCAAAGGAAAACAAGGAATGAAAAGCAAGAAAATGCCTCACTGTGACAATCACATTTAATACTACATATACTTGCATGAATAGCTTTCAATCCATTTTTGTATTTGGATACGTATCTAATTTTGTTATATCTAGCCACTGTTAATCCCTTCCAGCCGCCACCTCCCGGCTCTTTAGGAGGATCTAAATTCTGGGAGGTGGGCATTCCAATCACAGCGGTCACATGATCTGAGGTCACAGATCGAAAAGCTCCCGATGGCAAATATGCATTGGGAGCTTTCTGGTACCCACTGGTTACTGTGGCGGGAGTGTGCTCTAAGCACAGTAAAAAGGTTTATTTGCAGCCGCACTTGTCGAGAGGCCGAATATATGCGCCAGGTTGGTGGGAAGAGATTAATAGGAGGAGGAGGAGGATTTGACCTTCTGTAAGATTCTGAATAATAACATTCCTCAGCACAATGCCCCAAGATAGGGACACATTATTAAACCTCTTCACTAAGAAAGCCATCAGATAACACTATGCAACTGGTGGCTCTGAATCCCAACTGTTGGCTCTCAATCCCAACTGTTACATAGAACCGAAATCCCCAATGAGGATCAGGAATCCACAGCACACCTTCCCAAACTAGGGATACATAATAAGCCTCTTCACTAATAAAGTCACCAGATGACACTATGCAGCTGGTGGCTCTCAATCCCAACTGGTACAGAGAACCCGGGTCCCCAGTGATTGGGAATCCTCAGCACAACTCCCCAAACTAGGGATACATTAATAAACCTCTTCACTAAGAAAGCCACCAGATAACACTATGCAGCTGGTGGCTCTCAATCCCAAATGGTACAAACAACCTTACAGAGAATCCAGGTCCCCAGTGATGGGGTATCCTCAGCACAACTCCCCAAACTAGGTACACATTAATAAACCTCTTCACTAATAAAGTCACCAGATGACACTATGCAGCTGGTGGCTCTCAATCCCAACTGATACAGAGAACCCAGGTCCCCAGTGATGGGGAATCCTCAGCACAACTCACCAAACTAGGGATACATTAATAAACCTCTTCACTAAGAAAGCCACCAGATGACACTATGCACGTCACAGGTCCCAGAAGATTGCCCGGCCATTCACAACGCGCAGTTGAAGCCACAAGCTGTCACAGCCAGGTGCCCACAGTAGAGATGCCGGCGCAGCTGAGAGGAGCGAAGCTTCGGACGGCCGCATTGCTGGACCGTGGGACAGGTGAGTGTGCATTTATTAAAAGTAGCAGCTGCACTTTTTGTAGCTGCTGACTTTTAATAAACACAAAAATTAGTGGAACTCCGCTTTAAAATGGCCACAGGCTAGAATTGCTAGGAAGTGCTTATCAAAGTGATTTCTCAGCAAAATAAAGCATGGAGACAGATGGATGGGAGAGTTTGTGTTAACTATTAAAAATTAGTTAGTGTTCTTGGTTTATGGTGCTCAAATACAGTGTAGTTGCGCTTTATCTCACCAGCTTTACAGCTTTCACAGGTACTATACATATGTAGCACTACTCCTGTGGGAGAGGCTTAAAGCAGATTCCCCTGGGTTACCCATAGCAACGACTTGTAAATCCTTATTACTTTAAATTGCTTGGCTCAGTCAGTAAACAGTCCAGGAGATTTGGTTTTTGTTGTTTTTATTTTAACTTGGGATGGGAGAAGGGATGAGTGGGATACTCCAACTTTAGCAAACTATGTACAAACTTGAGGACTTCTATGTTGAATGCGGCAAGGCCGCTGCTTATCCCTGCCACTGAAGTGAAGAACTTGAAAGGCAAATTACTTGGTAGATTACTCTTCAGGGTTCTACTTGGCACCCCCCTTTACTCACTGACTGTGTGCGCTAACCTCTTGTCCACTGACCTCACTGGAGTGGTCCCCTTTCCTGGGCAGACCCCTTGACAAGCCCCTGGTACTCACGAACACTGTTTTTCTCAGGTAGCTCTGCCTACAGCTCCACTGTCAGCTTCTCCAGGACCTTCAAGGCTCCGCTCCACACCTGGCTCACTAGGCCGACTGCCTGTGAACACTTTGCTCAGTATGCAGAAGGAGAGACAGCCGTCACCCTCTTCCTGGGACTCTGCTTCCCGCCAAAGACGCCCTGTCACATGTGCCCTTGGCTTTTATGATCAATCCCAGGATGCAGTGCGGATGTGCCCTCCCACTGGGACTGTCACAAAAGCCTGTGTGTCACTGGCTGAGTTTCCTCCACTGTCCAACAGGCTCCCCTATTGGATACAGTGGGGACACTCCCTCAGACCAAATGAATCACACATGGACACATGCAACAGGCAAAACTAACAATCCTGCTCCCTGATAAGCAGCAGAGCAAAACAATGCTTTTATTCTAGCACCTATCTAGGAGGGTGTTGCACATAATATATATGAGGTTAGAACAGTTTGGAAAGGGGGTCCCCCATGAAATGTAGCCACCCTGTTTTGGCTCTCCCCTCATTACTTTGGTGTCAGTAATGCATGTTATCTGGTGCAGGCTATGTAAATATAAAATAGGCTTAGCCTTTGGATCCGCTTTTTGACATTTGTGTAATGACATCATTATGCAACTATAGGATGCAGCACTATTTGCTGGCATTCCACCGATTGCCATTGTCTACATAGGAGATATAGGACTTTGTATTCATGGAAGCACCATTTTATTTAATGGATTCCTAATGTCTATATAAGTTAACTGTGGAAACTGTAAAGCTAACAAATACATTTTTATAAAGAATTATTGCTGCAGTATTTTGGATTAGGTGATGTGCTTACTAGATTTCTATAAACATGTCTGGTAAGTGCTCAGATTTCACACAGTCCTTGGCTGCTTTGTGTTCAACAAACCGGCAGCAGTGAAAAGCTCTCTGTTTGTGGAGGGACTTGTTGAGTTGCCCAAATCAAAGCCGTACAGGCAGCCCCAGTTTTTAAAACACTGGGGTTGGTTTACTAAAACTGGAGGGTGCAAAATCTGGTGCATAGAAACCAATCAGCTCCTAGGTTTGAGTCCTTGCTCACATTGAACGTGGGTTTGAAATCATGCGACTTCATCTGAACTTGCACAATTTCAAAGCGGCATTTCAGTCTGACTTCGGGGGCGACTTGAAAGACATCTGTGCAGGTTCATACACAAAGGTTTATTGAAGTCGCCCCTGAATTCACGAAAAGTAGTGCAAGAATTATTTTTGAAAATCAGTGCGGCGCCACAAAGTCGGTGCCATTGCTGGCAATAGGCCGCTATTTGTCATGTGATTTAAACTGTCAAATTGTGCCAATGTGAACGAGGGCTTATTGTTAAAGCTTAATTGAACAAGCTGAGGTTAGAAGCAGATTGGTTTCTATGTACAGATGCTCCGGATTTTACACTCTTCAGTTTTAGTAAATTATTGTTACTTACCCGTTGTTACTTGAACAAAATGCAGATGTAATAGCCATGATTGCTCACTCACATCCTTCGTTATTAAAAAAAAAAAAAGAAAAAAGAAAAAGAAAACACAACATGAAGTATAATGGAGCTAGAGGCCGCACACTAAAAGTACTCACCTTCACCTTTGGCCGATACTTAAGGAAGAGAGTTCGCGTGTACAAACTGCAACAAAGCACATAAAAACCAGTTAAAATAAAGCAATATGGAAAAATTTATGTAGATAAAAACAGCTGCCCTAAAGTGAACCAAATGGTAAGTATTGTGCAATACACCAAACTAATAATATTATAATAACTAACCAATTGCAAACACCTGAATTACCAAGGATGCATCAAATGATATGTGAAACAACAAATGATATTGAATTAATATATAAGCTGCTTGTGACCACTAGAAATCACAAAGCATATAAACAATATAAATATGTGAATAACTGAAAAACGTGAATAATTATTCCACAGGTGAATAAAACATAATATAGTCCCAAAGATAAAGAAATCCAAAATAGGGAAGTAGGAGAAGTGGATGAAAGTGAATCCAATAGCTGTTGTCACCACGGTGCTCCCACATATTGTGACATACAAATCTCCTTACCAGATACTGGTATATACACAACCTTGTGTATAGCTCCTCACAGCACCACTTACAGAAACGCTTATTCCAGCAACCTCCAGAATGAGGCCAGAGAAGGATGGAACTGCTCCTATTGTGTTGACAAGATGGGCTCCGATGCACCATACAAAATAAAAAGAGGACTCGATAGTGTAATACAGTTACACCATTTATTAAAAGATATAAAATTGCACTCACATGAATCAAAGTATAGAACGCTCAGAAATCCACAGAAGCTAGCCGGCTCTCGTTGTAGCCCGTCCACAGGGCAGCACGGTGACGTCAGCACGCCGTACCCTACAGCGTGCTGACGTCACAGCGCTGCCCTGTGGATGGGCTACGAGAGCTGGCCGGCTGGCTTCTGTGGATTTCTGAGCATTCTATACTTAACTATCGAGTCCTGTTTTTATTTTGTATGGTGCATCGGAGCCCATCTTGTCAACACAATAGGAGCAGTTCCATCCTTCTCTGGCCTCGTTCTTGAGGTTGCTGGAATAAGTGTTTCTGTAAGTGGTGCTGTGAGGAGCTATACACAAGGTTGTGTATATACCAGTATCTGGTAAGGAGATTTGTATGTCACTTTTGTGGGAGCACCTTGGTGACAACAGCTATTGGATTCACTTTCATCCACTTCTCCTACTTCCCTATTTTGGATTTCTTCATCTTTGGGACTATATTATGTTTTATTCACCTGTGGATTAATTATTCACGTTTATCAGTTATTCACATATTTATATTGTTTATACGCTTTGTGATTTCTAGTGGTCACAAGCAGCTTATATATTAATTCAATATCATTTGTTGTTTCACATATCATTTGATGCATCCTTGGTAATTCAGGTGTTTGCAATTGGTTAGTTATTATATTATTAGTTTTGTGTATTGCACAATACTAACCATTTGGTTCACTTTAGCGCAGCTTTTTTTATCTACATATTTGCTTGGTGTTGTCTCACTGTAAAGCTGCTGCTCCTATTTATACAATTTTTGTCTAAGCGCGGTTACTTAATTTTTAATTTTATGGAAGAATTTATACAGAACTTTGTCATTCTTCTTCATACCACAATTGTGCAATAATAAATGTAATTTAGCATGCTACAGCATAGTCACTAAATCATATAATCTTGTGAGCCACATACAAAGGTTTCAAGTTCTACTGCTGAAGGATGGTCAAAAGACTCATAAAAATCCACCCTTGGTTTGTTTCAATGCTGTGAAATACATTCATTTGTGTAGGGTGACTTACTTTTGCCTGAAATGTGGATCAGGGTTGTTGGACCCACTATCTCCTTAGACGTTTAGGTCTTTTTTTTTTCTATTTTAGAAATTATACTTACGTAGGTGGACTCAGCATCGGTCCGATTCTGCATCTGTCCCACGCCGGCTCTAACACTGAGAACTGAGCGATCAAACACCGCCGGACGCTCAGTTCTCAGTGCTCTCTGAGAGCTGGTGACTGTCAGCGGCTCCCCGTTTGCCCTGCCACCCATGCTCACTGGAGATCTGGGCTGTGGAGGGGGCGAGAGCGGCTGGCTCAGACTCTTAGCGGCTCGCTAAGAAGCTAAGTCAGGTGCCGGTCCAGGGATCTGGGTGGGTCCTGGCCATGTGGTCACGATCTTTCCCTAGCCTGGACCAGCTCTGTGACATCAGTTCACTGAAAACGGTTCACAGGTATGCAGAATGAACTGTACTCCTGTGATCCATAGGGGAAGTACAGCCGAACGAGCTTTGGTTGTACTTCTTTAATAGCATTGCAAAAGTACCCACATTTACCGTAGTGGTGAATGGAAGACTTTTCTGCAAGAGTTTGAGACCTATAGAGCATATATACACACACAAGCATTAACAAAGGCACCCAGATCATGTCCTTTCTGCATCAAAAGCACCCGATTATGCCCTTTCTACCCATGTCACAATACTCAGCCATCAGACCTGGAACACAGAAGAAACTGGGATTGAAAAAGATAAAGTACAACTTTCACCAGCTGTATGGAGATTCCATAAAGAACTCAGATGAAGTGGCACTGTATGCTGCATCACAGTCCTTTGAATGCGAAAGGCCCCTTGCACACGGGCTTTCCGATCCAGTTAGCTTGTCTGTTTTTCAGCGGACCTGATTGGATGCTCTATGCACCTCTATGAAGCAGCGGATGTCAGCGGAGACATCTGTGCTGACAACCGCTGCTATTGGATCCCATCCTGTCCGTGAAATTCAGATTGATGGAAACCCTATTTTCCATCCGTTTGGAGGATCAGATCGGAAAGGATCGGATGAAAATGGACAGGCGGTCCGTTATCATCCAATCTGCCATAGAGGAGAGCAGGGATCTGACAGGTCCGTCTCTGCAAAGTAAGCGGAGACAGAGCTGTCATGCGCCTGCTCAGCGAGGATCAGCAGGTCGATCCCCGCTCAGTAAAATGGAATCCGCCGGGCAGAAAGCCCGTGTGAAAGGACCCAAAGAGATTGATTTACTAAAACTGGAGAGCGCAAAATCTAGTGAAGCTGTGTGTAGAAACCAATCAGGTACCCATTTTTTTAAAAAGCTTAATTGAACAAGTTGAAGTTAGAAGCTGATTGGCTACCCTGAACAGCTGAACCATATTTTGGTTGAGGACCTTATGTGTTGTGTTGAGGACCTTATTCAACAACAAAAATATCTGCATAATCCAGCAATACTAGGCAATAGCTGGCATTACTGGGGGTTGGTACATACATATATCAATTGTTGAAATTTTGCCTCATTGCACCTCCAACCTAGTGTTCATGCAGCTAGCAAACCTTAAAGCTTTTAAATGTAAACTATCACCTGACCTGCATCCCACAATGCAAAGCGAACTCCTTTACTGGCTAATAAAGTGGATCTGAACACAGTAAGTGAACATTTGGAATGTTATAGGAACATCATGAAATTTTAATTCTGCCTACTCAGTACCCTGAAAAATCTACTTGTCCTGTTGAGTAGCCTTACAGCTAAATATCTGCAGCGTGAGATCATACAAGGCACTGCTGCCTTCTGACTGCTAGTCTATCCAGTTTTGGTGATGTCCTTCCTCTGCTGCTCGCTGTTCTCCTTGCTGAAGAGGAAGCTGGAACTGGGGATTTGCAGTACAAAAATCTCTCTGATTTCATCCCATTCTATGGATCTATGCTTCCATCATCTCTCCTGCTGCTACTTGACCAATCCTCCACCAGACAGCTCTGACACGTGGAAACAGTCTTACATCTACCAAGATGGTTACCTTCACACAGAGCCCAACAAAGTCTAGCAAGTCAGTAATGGGGAAAACCATCAGCTGCAGGGAGCCCACAGGCATAATTGATAACTAGTGATTTGCACTACACTTCGCATAAAGAAGGATAACCTCAAGAGATGCATCACAGAGGTAATACTGGTGTATTTGCACCACACCTGTCCATTTTGGGCATAGCTTCTACAGTACAGGCCCTTTTTAAGAATGTAGGGTCTGACCATCAACATTTCAATGTGGGGTGGTGTTCTGGAGCTTCCATGGCAAGCAGATGTCATATGCTGGTGTCCAGTACCATTCAATACAATTTAATAAGCACACAGAAGCAACCGGTTCTCTTTGGTGATAAGCGATATGGAATCCAATAAAGAAATGCTACACAAAGGGTAAGAATAGGGATTTACCTAAACAAAATATGCAGGTAAGAACCCAGTCCAGTCAGTATGTGCCACCAGGCATGGAACTGTGTCACGGCCCCGACGACCGGGGGCATCTTCTGCCGTACACTCCTGGAAGAAAATAACGTTCATGAGTTTTTATTTGGTCATATTTACAGGGGAAAGATTTAAAACACATTTGTTTCAAGGAGGAATTTTTAGATGCAAAGACACCTTATGGTACCCAAGTTTCTTCTATCCTTGATTTTGGAACAAAGTGGAAAGTGGAAAAATTACAAAGTGAACCTGTGCTTTGTCCATGTAGGGCAAAGCAACACATCCCCTTCTCCCCTTACAGCACACACTCACTTTTCCTTTGCTTCCCTATTTTTTTTTTTATTACAGGCATTTACAGTATAAAGTACCATCACTTTTTGTAGCACTTAACATACTGTACAATCACATCAGTCCCTGCTCTCATGGAGCTTACAATCTGAACTCCCTATATCATACGCACGTGACAAGAGACCGTTTATCTTTGGAGTGTGGGAGGAAACTGGAGTGGATTCCTTCTTATATTCGGAAGGTCAAGTTCATTCTAACAAAGTGAACCCACTTCACAGAGAAACAAAGGAGGAGACTTACCTGGTTCAAAAGTAATAACAGGTACTCAGGTTTTTGCTTTTGGTCATGGGATTTGAAGTTGGCTGATTGGTTCACATTATAATGACTGGTATGTCATGGTACCTGTGACAGGAGTAACTTACGGCAGGGGGAGCCCCTGGAACCAAGCTTACCTTATGGCACTTTTCCACTGCAAGTATCGGCTTGCCTCCACTCGGCACTGCTTGGCTCGGTTTGGTTTTCCCCTGCATGGTACGGTGTTGGAACGGTTCGGTACGGTTTGCTTTTCCACTACAGTAAAGTGAGTGGGATAACAACGATTCTCTGACCAATCAGTGGCTAGTAGTGACAAACAGTCAAGGCTGCATGCAAAGGATTGTGGGATATGGTATCGGTACGGCCCTCTTGGAACCACAACCGAGGTGGTACTGTTTAAGCGAGCCGCACCGCTCGGTTTCATGTAGTGGAAAAGCGTCGCCGTACCGTACCGAACCGTTCCAACACCGTACCATGCAGTGGAAAAGCGCAAAAGCGAGCCGAACCGTTCGGTTCCATGCAGTGGAAAAGCGCCTTTAGAGAGGTAAGGAAACCCCTAGTTCAGCTCCCCAGGCCCCCCTTATGTTACATAGTAGGTGAGGTTGAGTAAAGACAATAGTCCATCCAGTTCAACCTGTGTAGGTGTGTGTGGCTGTAATCATCTAACATAGCCCTTAATGTCCTGATCCTTGAGATGTAAGTCTAAAAGTCTTTTGAAAGCCACCATACTACCCGCAGAAACCACCTCTTGTGGTAGACAATTCCACAATCTTATAGTCCTAACAGTAAAGAACCCTCCTCGTTGCCTGAGGTTAAAACGCTTCTCCTCTAATCGCATTGTATGTCCTCGAGTCCTCATGCAATTCCTTCGAATGAACAGCTTTTTTTCTAAGCTGAGATCCCCATTAAGATATTTATAAATTGCTATCATGTCCCCTCTCAGATGTCTCTTCTCCAGGGAAAATAAATCGAGCGATTGCAGCCGCTCTTCATAGTTACGGTCCTCCAACCCCCTAATCAGTTTAGTTGCCCTTCTCTGGACTCTCTCCAGCTCCAACACATCCCTCCTGAGGACTGGCGACCAGAACTGGACAGAATACTCCAGATGCGGTCGGACCAGAGTTTTATAAAGTGGAAGGATTATAGTCTTATCTCTGGAATACATCCCTTTCTTTATGCATGCTAATATTCTGCTAGCTTTGGCAGCTGCCGCTTGACATTGCATGCTGTTGCCTAATCTATCATCAACCAAGACTCCCAGATCTTTCTCCATTTTTGATTCCCCCAAGGGTTCCCCTCCTAACGTGTATTGTGTTTTTATGTTTTTAGTCCCCAAGTGCAAAACCTTACACTTCTCCACGTTAAACCTCATTTGCCATGTCGTTGCCCACTCTGTAATTTTGTCCAGGTCATTCTGTAGGATATCTGCTTCATGCTGTGCAGTTATTGCCCTGGCCAATTTTGTGTCATCTGCAAAAACTGATAACGAACTACTGATCCCGACCTCAATGCGGTTTATGAATAAATTGAACAAGTTTGGTCCCAGGACTGAGCCTTGGGGGACCCCGCTTACTACCTCAGACCAGTCTGAGTATGCGCTGTTTACTACCAACCTTTGGACAAGGCCTTTTAGCCAGTTCCGTATCCAAGAGCAAACCCTGCTGTCGATACCTGCAGACCTTATTTTATAAATTAAGCGCTTGTGGGGAACTGTATCAAACGCCTTAGCAAGTCATTGTGCGTCTATTAAGGGCACAGGGTGACCGAGGACCCCAGTCTGGAGTTCTTGGTCACCCTGTGCCCCTAAGACAAAGGATGACTAGCCAGACTCCCAGTACAACCACATCAGACTCAGCATTTGGTTTTACCCCTGTTATCTTGGGTCTTATATGTGTGGTTTGTGTTGAAAGAATGAAGGGGCTCTTTCACAGGGGACAGTAATATTTATCAACAATATTGTGACAGTACCAGTGCCATTTAGCATCTGTCCCAACTCCCTTTTCTTCACTAGGATATTGGCCCCTGAACCAGCAAGGCTGTCTATGTTTAGAACACTGACTTTGGACATAACATTGCGGTCACTGGCCATACAACATTTTGTTTCCCAGATATAAAGTGTGACCGCTGTACCATGTTCCTACCCAGCAGCCAAACGTATTGGGTTAATGCTGGTCACTAACGCTACCCCACCCCCTTTATGGTTTGTATGATCTCGATAATCATTTCATAAACTTGTATGACCTCTTGCCACGCGGCTACCTATACACTACAGGTCTCCATTACATTTATTTATATCTTGACCCCTCTGGGGCTTTTCATTGGACCGTCTTGGATCATTGTTGTGCCCACCGATTCACAGTACTGCGGCTCTCTTTTCCTTACATCTTTTCAAGTACTCTTCTACCCACAAAATATGTGTATACTGGAAAACAGGCATCCTTTTTCCCACTGGTAAACTCTATCGGTTTTTAACACACAGCTCTCCTCGGGATATATGAAGACCCAAGTGGTGTTACAACATGGTCTGAATCTTGTTTGACCCCTGAAGAAGGGTTTTTACCCGAAACACGTAGGGTCTCTTGTTTCTTCACCATATGCACCCCAGAATCTTCTTTACCGTGTATGAGCAGTAATTGCGTGCAACTTTTTAGAATACATTGTGATTGTCATTGTTAATATTCTCTTTTTTTTTCTGTCATTTTTTCTGTTAAATAATAAAGTGTTTGATGTTTTTTTATATACTAGTAGTAGTGTTCAGTCGCATTCATAGTCCCGCCAAACTTAGGGGTTCCCCCTTTTTCCTACGGTTTGTATTAGGCATGTTCCAAGCATGAAGACCAGAGTTAGAGTAAGAAAGGGGAAAGTTTCCTCAAGTGTCCTTCCCACTGACAAAGTTGGCTGCGTGCCCACTTTTTGTTAAGATTTGTTGAAATGTTTGAATGTACCTGTGCCTCAGGTTATTGGATGTACAGTTTACCCCCACACTGTGTCTATATACAACAAGGAGGGGGGATTGTCCCCAGAAATATATATACTTGTGTCTGTTCTTCAATAAAAGTCTTCTGTTTCTTACTACCCTACACTGAGTTACGGCTAGTGACTGGGTGGGCTAAGGGATCTTGTATCATGCTGGTACTGGGCAAGGGAAGCTTATACGGCAAACATACTCCTCTTGAGTACGGGGTCCGTCACAGTACCCCAAGTCAGGGCTCGACAAACCCCAGGCACCAGGTTGTCATTGAGACCAGAAGTTAGGACCTGGCGCCTGGGCTACCGCCCTAAATTCTCCCCACACCCTATGCGCACACCCCCCCCTATGTATCCCGGGCTTCGCATGCCCATCTGCGGGTCCGGGACAAGAATAGCAGGTGCCGCCGGGTAGAGGGGGAGGGAAGAGAGCGGACACGTCTGCTCTCCTCTCCTTCTAGTTGACCTGGAAAGGATGTCAGTTCCAGGTGCCCGTTGACTGTTTTCCCGGCCATCAAGCCCGGGAAAGAATGTAATGCAGTGTGATGTGCATTGCATTACATTCAGTGGAGCACAGGGGAGACATCCAGGGTGCTTCATAACGCTAAACTAAGGACCTATAGGGGGCTTTTAGAGAGTCGACTATGAAAAATAAAGGGTACTGACATATTTAAGGTTTGAAATGTTGGGCATCTATTTACTCGATGTAACCTCGGCTTTTATATTTTACCAAACAACTGGGTAATTTATTGTGTTTTCGTGCCCCCTAAAATTAACTTTGAATGTGTTTTTTTTACTGAAATGTTTTGCTACCAATTATTTTATTCTTTAGAGTGTCTTCTTTAAGAAAATATATAATGTTTGGGGGTAGGAGTACAGGACAACTTGGGCTCTAGCGATCACATTTAGCGTAAATAACAATATAACAAGGCAAGTGGGGAACATAAGAACCCTAAACTTCAGAAGGGAAAACTTTCCCAAATTGTGCTCATTGATGGAAAGGGTAAACTGGGACCAAACCCTAGGATCACTGACCACAGAGGAAAAATGGGAATGCTTTAGGAACATATTAAACAAATGCATCTCGCAGTGCATTCCGATGGGAAATACATTTAGAAAAGACAAAGCCAAACCTGGCTGGCTAAACCGTAATGTTAAAAAACTTATTAGGAGTAAAAAAAATGACCTTCAAGAAATATAAATCAGAGGGCACAGTATCGGCTTTCCAGCAATACAAGGAGGCAAATAAGAAAAGTAAATACGAAATCAAAATGGCTAAAATCAACTTTGAGAGACAAATAGCGGAGGATAGTAAAAAGAACCCAAAGAAATTCTTTAAAAAGAACAGCAAAAAAACTAGGGCAGAGCATATTGCACACATAATTAACGATGATGGGAGGATGGTTACAGAGGACACTGAAAAAGCAACCGTGCTGAACGCCTTTTTCTCCTCAGTCTTTACACAGGAAAAGGAGGGGTACACTGACCATGACTGTATGGTTAGTAGTAATTCACAGGACTTGCCGCTATGGCTAACAGAGGGTGGAATCAGGGAAAGGCTGGATAAAATTAACACAAATAAATCACCAGGCCCGGATGGCGTACATCCAAGAGTACTCAAAGAACTTAGTAAGGTTATATCTAGACCACTGTTCCTGATCTTTGCTGACAGTATTATGACAGGACATGTACCAGGGGATTGGAGGAAAACGCGATACCGATATTCAAAAAAGGGCAGAGGCACGTCCCGGGAAATTATAGGCCTGTCAGTCGGACATCGATAGTATGTAAACTTCTGGAGGGTATGATAAGGGACTATATCGTAGAGTTTGCTAAAGACAACAACATCATCAGCAGTAATCAGCACAGGTTTACAAATAGGCGTTCTTGTCAAACCAATCTCTTAACACTCTACGAGGAGGTGAGCTGTGAGCTAGATAGGGGGAAACCAGTGGATGTGGTGTACCTGGATTTCGCTAAGGCGTTTGATACAGTTCCCCACAAGCGCTTAATTTATAAAATAAGGTCTGCAGCCATTGACCACAAGGTTTGCTTTTGGATACGGAACTGGCTAAAAGGGCGTGTCCAAATGGTAATAAATAGCGCATACTCAGACTGGTCTGGTGTGGTAAGTGGGGTCCCCCAAGGCTCAGTCCTGGGACCAACCCTGTTCAATTTATTCATAAACAGAATTGAGGACGGGATCAGTAGTTCTATATCAGTTTTTGCAGATGACACAAAATTGGGTAGGGCAATAACTGCACAGCATGAAGTAGATATCCTACAGAATGACCTGAACAAAATAACAGAGTGTGCAACCACATGGCAAATGAGGTTTAATGTGCAGAAGTGTAAGGTTTTGCACTTTGGGACTAAAAAACATAAAAGCACAATACACTTTAGGGGGGGAAACTTTGGGGAATCAAAAATGGAGAAAGATCTGGGAGTCTTGGTAGAGGATAGATTAAGCAATAGCATGCAATGTCAAGCGGCAGCTGCCAAAGCCGGCAGAATATTAGCATGCATAAAGAAAGGGATGTATTCCAGAGATAAACTATAATCCTTCCACTTTATAAAACTCTGGTCCGACCGCATCTGGAGTATTCTGTCCAGTTCTGGTCGCCAGTCCTCAGGAGGGATGTGTTGGATCTGGAGAGAGTCCAGAGAAGGGCAACTAAACTAATTAGGGGATTGGAGGACCTTAAACCTTATGAAGAGCGTCTGCAATCGCTTGATTTATTCTCCCTGGAGAAGAGACGCCTGAGAGGGGACATGATAGCAACTTATAAATACCTCAATGGTGATCTCAGCATAGAAAAAAAGCTATTCAGCTGCAAGGATTGCATGAGGACTCGAGGGCATACAATGCGATTAGAGGAGAAACGTTTTAACCTCAGGCAACGCAGGGGGTTCTTTACTGTTAGGGCTACAGGATTGTGGAATTCTCTACCACAAGAGGTGGTTTCTGCGGGAAGTATGGCTACTTTCAAAAGACTCTTGGACATACATCTCAAGGATCAGAACAGTCAGGGGTGTGAGGGATGATTAGGGTCACACACACCTACACAGGTTGAACTGGATGGACTATTGTCTTTATTCAACCTCAACTACTATGTAACTATGTAAAGTGGTTAAGATAGCCACGGCCAGAAATTTTAGAGGGGGGGGGGGGGGGGTTTCAAAGTGATTTCTCAACAAAATAGAGCATAGATGGATGGCGGAGTTTGCTTTGAATAATAAAAAGGAATTAAATAGTGTTTTTAGTGTGTGGTGCTCAGATGCAGTGAAGATCCTCTTTATGTAGGATTCAAAATGTTTTAAATTCTCCAAGTGTAAAAACTTACCTCCAAGTGTCACAGAAGATGTTGTCAACGTTCCACAGTATAAATCCCATTAAAAACACTCCTAACGAGGTGTAAGCCAGACCCCGGAGCCAGGGATACACCCTGAAAAAAAAAAGAATCAGAATGCTTTATTAAAAGGGGGATGGCATCTTATGCCAAATCATTTCCAAGCAGACGTGCCACGAGTACCACGCTGTGAACTGTACCGTGATCATAAACTTAAAGCTATACAGAGATATAGGCTGGAGAACACAATGAGAAATAATCACTTGTTATTGGGAGCCTTGTAGTCGGCTCCATCAAGTCTGCCTATGTGACCTCCTCTGCCTAGAAGTACTAAAATGGAATAAAGCAATAAAAGTTACTCCCAGACCGACAGCTGCTCTCTAATAGGAAATGTTACGTCAGCTACAGCAGATATATTCAGCTTTGCTTCCTTGTGACCAGATGCTTTGGGGAAGTGTCTGGACTATTGAACACCCATAAAACACAATGCGGAGAATCTCTAAAACTGGAGCAAACAGAATCTGGAGCAGCTGTGCAGAGTAGCCAATCAGCTTCTAACCTCAGCTTGTTGAGTAAGGCCCCTTTCACACTTGCGGACCGTTCAGAGCCGCCTGTCAGTTTTTTAGGCGGATCTGAACGGATGCCATGCATCTCTATGGGGCATCGGATGTCAGCGGAGACATGTCCGCTGACATCAGATTCCGAACCTGATCATCAAATTTGGACGGATGGAAACCCTATTTTCCAGCCATCTGGCGGATGGTATTGGATGAGAACGGACAGGCAGTCCGTTCTCATCCGATCCCCCCATAGAGAAGAATGGGGACCTGACAGCTCTATCTCCGCACACAGTGAAGAGACAGAGCTGCCATCTGCCTGCTCAGCGCGGGATCAGCGGATCGATCCCGCGCTGAGAAAAACGGAGTCCGCCGACGGAGCGGCAAGTGTGAAAGGGGCCTTATGGTCCTTTCACACAGGCTTTCCTGCCCGGCGGACTCTGTTTTGCTCAGCGGGGATCGATCTGCCGATCCCCACTGAGCAGGCGGATGACAGCTCCGACTCCGCTTACTTTGCACAGACGGAGCTGTCAGATCCCCGCTCTCCTCTATGGGAGATCGGATGAAAATGGAACGCCTGTCCATTTTCATCCGATCTTCCAGACGGATGGACTCTGGATTTTATGGACAGGATCGGATCGGATAGAAGCGGGTGTCAGCGGACATGTCACCGCTAACATTGGCCACTCCATAGGGATGCATGGAGCATCTGATCAGGTCCACCTGAAAAAACTGACAGGTGAACCTGATCGGAAAGCACATGTGAAAGGGGCCTTAAGCTATGAAGATGAAAGCTAAAAAGGTGATTGGGTGCTATGCAAAGCTGCTGAGGACATCAATTTTATTTGGGTACAGTGTCGTACCACCGCGCAATTTTCCGCTAAAGTAACGCAGTGCCAAATGGCAAAAAATGGCCTAGTCATTAGGCAGCAAATCCTTACGGTCCAGAACTGGTTAACAAAAGAAAACAAAGGAAAGCCCCAATTTCATGTAGAAGCACAGGCGTCCTCTCCCACCCTTATGTTACTTATTTTATTTTTTTTTTATAAGGACCATACTCTGAAATGACAGATTTCACCTGCCCCACCTGGGGGTAAAGTCAGGTATTGCACCAAGAATTCTAAATGAAAAGTTTCTTTACAGGAAGAATTTCCCTCTCTATACAGGAATCTGCCAAAGCGATCAAATGCCGTGCTACTGAACAAAAAAAAAAGGACTCCTCATATTACTACACCAATTGGCCCAATAAAAGTAGAGATTGATGTTTTTGTTTCAGAATCTTGCATACGTACCAGGTAACTATATACACAGATCGGAGGACCAGGAAAGCCACCAGCAGGCCGTACATGACCTATAAGTGGAGAAAACAGACATATAGTTAGCAGAGGCCCCTGATGTGATCGAAGTTATGCTGGGAATCATACATTAGCACTAGAGGAGAAAGGGGCGCACAAAGCAATTGGATTCTTCCTTTCACCCACTAGGGGGCAATAGACAAAGGTCACCTGGAATCTGTATTGTTGCTACAGCATGCTATACTGGGCTTAGTAGCAGGTTCACTTTAGAGCATGGGTGTCCAACCTTTTGGCTTCTCTGGGCCACACTGAGTGTACAGAAATTTTCTCGGGCCACATATAATATATATACTATTAGTTAAGGTATATAAGTAATAAAATGCTGCCGCGCCCTTCCTGTGCTGCCGCAGCCCCCCCATCACTAATTTAACACAACTAGTGGATGATCCCCTCTGAGGCTGCCTCTGTGGCCATGCCCCCGACTCGACTTCCTTCCCAGCAAAAAAAAATAAAAATTGTCAGGGGGCAGTGGGCCGCATTGCCTGAGGTTCTGGGCCGCATGCGGTCCCCGGGCCGCAGGTTGGACATGCCTGCTTTAGAGAATGGAATTGCAGAAGTCAGGATTTTGCCTTCACTTCCCTGTCACCTAGGTACAGGTTAAAATGTGATGCCTCTATACTTCCCCATAATGCAATGTTTGGTACTCAAGTATTGTCATGTTGGGTGGGGAAGCATGAGCAGGAATTTTGGATGAACCAACTTAATTAAAGAAAGTATAACAATAGATATTGGGCCCAAAATTGCAACCCAGAAAATTTGCTCTAACCCGTACTGCTCAAGAATAAGCAAGAGAATCTGTTTGCTATGGATAAGGTTTCCTGTTTCAGATATTTAAGCAGATCTGGTCCACTCCATACTGTGATGGACAAATCTGTCTTCCATATTTATAGTTAGGGCCCAGAAAAACTGTACACATGAAAACTACCCATAGACAGTGAGATGTGATTTAATGCACTTAAGTGTGTCTAGCATTTCGACAGCAGGATGGACAAAACAAAACTATGTGGCAACATGAATTATAGAAAGGATTCTGCATGTAGCCTATCAGTTCACTAGAGACAATGACATCACTGAGAATGCAGCCTATCCCTTCACTAGAGACCAGTGACATCACTGAGAATGCAGCCTATCCATTCACTAGAGACCAGTGACATCACTGAGAATGCAGCCTATCCCTTCACTAGACACCAGTGACATCACTGAGAATGCAACCTATCCCTTCACTAGAGACCAGTGACATCATTCAGAATTCAGCCTATCCCTTCACTAGAGATCAGTGACATCACTGGGAATGCAGCCTATCCATTCACTAGAGACCAGTGACATCACTGAGAATGCAGCCTATCCATTCACTAGAGACCAGTGACATCATTCAGAATTCAGCCTATCCCTTCACTAGAGATCAGTGACATCACTGGGAATGCAGCCTATCCATTCACTAGAGACCAGTGACATCACTGAGAATGCAGCCTATCCATTCACTAGAGACCAGTGACATCACTGAGAATGCAGCCTATCCCTTCACTAGAGACCAGTGACATCACTGAGAATGCAGCCTATCCCTTCACTAGAGACCAGTGACATCACTGAGAATGCAGCCTATCCCTTCACTAGAGACCAGTGACATCACTGAGAATGCAGACTATCCCTTCACTAGAGACCAGTGACATCACTGAGAATGCAGCCTATCCCTTCACTAGAGACCAGTGACATCACTGAGAATGCAGCCTATCCCTTCACTAGAGACCAGTGACATCACTGAGAATGCAGCCTATCCCTTCACTAGAGACCAGTGACATCACTGAGAATGCAGACTATCCCTTCACTAGAGACCAGTGACATCACTGAGAATGTAGCCTATCCATTCACTAGAGACCAGTGACATCACTGAGAATGCAGCCTATCCATTCACTAGAGACCAGTGACATCACTGAGAATGCAGCCTATCCATTCACTAGAGACCAGTGACATCACTGAGAATTCAGCCTATCCATTCACTACAGACCAGTGACATGGCTTAGAATGAAGGGACGTGTGCATATACTGTATTTAGTTCTCTATATGTTCATGTTGTTTGTACCAAAAGGTTACATTTTGAAGAAGTTACAAAATTCATGAAAGATTGCCATCTAAGCTGTGCAGAGAGATCCTCATCAGCTTCTGCAATGGGAACCAGATGTGAACAATAAAGTAATGAGGCAAGAGAGATTTCCCAGAATCCTCCACCCTTCATAGGCAGCTTTATCAGGAACAGACGACGTATGTAGAAAAGGTCAGCCGCTCAGCTGGAGAGCGGGCCCATTGTTGTACACCAGCTATCAGCTGTGCTTAGTACATCACAGGGGCTCTCTGCTCCCTGCGCTGCTATTATACATTCCATATGTACTAAGATGTCTTTCCAGCACTGCTGTGTCCACCCAATCCCAGCGCTCAGCTTCTGGCCAAGCTTGCGGCTTCCTAAATCATCACAGGTCCATCTTACTGTAGCGGCCTAAAGTAGCTCAATTATAATGAGGACCTGTCCAAATCAAGACTAGCATCAAATTATTTTTTAAATGAGAGGCTAATAGTAGTCATTTTCTACACAGAGAATTTTTTTTTTTTTTGTAATTAAAATTGTTATGAAAAGTTCTATAAACCCGGATCCTCCACCCCTGGCTGCAAGGCAGAAAGCCCATTCCCTGTTGCCTTTTAGGTTATCGGAGTTTAAAGTGTGTATAAAGCATTCTTTTTAGTTTTGGATATTGCTGTATCAGAGACAATGGTTGGCAGGACAAGTAGAGAGGGGGAAATCCCCGCCCCCAATATGGACACTGACAGCAATAAAAACATGACAGGGGTTTTAACACTTCCCCATTCAATCCAAAATAGAAACTCCAACAGGACCTCAAACATCAATGCAATTATTTCACAAGTACTGCACATATAACCCAGGCAATTGTGATACGTCACATTCTTACAGCTATATCAACTCTGTATGGGAGCTTCTTCTACTGCGATATACACTATATTACCTAAAGTATTGGGACGCCTGACTTTACACACACATGAACTTTAATGGAATCCCAGTCTTAGTCCGTAGGGTTCAATATTGAGTTGGCCCACCCTTTGCAGCTATAACAGATTTACCTCTTCTGGGAAGGCTTCCACAAGGTTTAGGAGTGTGTCTATGGGAATGTTTGACCATTCTTCCAGAAGCGCATATGTGAGGTCAGGTACTGATGTGGATGAGAAGGCCTGGCCCGCATTCTCCACTTTAATTCATCCCAAAGGTGTTCTATCAGGTTGAGGTCAGGCCAGTCAAGTTCCTCCACCCCAAACTCACTCATCCATGCTTTTATGGACCTTGCTTTGTGCACTGGTGTGCAGTCATTTTGGAACAGGAAGGGGCCATCCCCAAACTGTTCCAACAAAGTTGGGAGCATGAAATTGTACAAAATGTCTTGGTATGCCTGACGCCTTAAGAGTTCCCTTCACGGGGGCGTGGCCTGGCGCAACATGTGAGAGGACGTGTGTGAGAGGAGCTCCGCCGGACCGATATCCTTTACCGCTAATCCTGCAGCCCTTCGGGCACGATAATCCTTCCTTCACCTCCCGCACACCCGCGGCACTGACCTCCGCATGTCTCCGCCGAAGAAAGGCTCTGAAGCCGCGGCAAAACTGGCTGCATTCCGGAGGCTGGAGAAGGAGGCCCCGATCCAAGATGGCGCCGGCCCGTCGCTTGTGGTGGAGGAGCCTGAGAGCCCTGCTACATCCAAGGTTTTGGAAGCGATTGCCACTTGCCAGACCATGCTGACAACTAAAATCGAGGAGGTGAAGGTAGATATATCTTTGATGCGTCAGGATATGCAGAAGCTAAGGGACAGAGTTGGTGAGGCTGAACACAGAATTAGCGAGGTGGAGGACTCCCTCCCCCCATTGCAAAGCTCCTCAGACAGGCTGCAGCAACAAGTACACCTTATCCTCCAAAAACAAGATGACATGGAGAATAGGCTGCGCCGCTGTAACCTGCGGTTCATTGGCCTCCCGGAGGGCTCTGAAGGTGCAGACCCCTCATCCTATTTGGAACAATTGCTCACTCAGACATATGGCAGAGAATCCTTTTCACCCACTTTTGTTGTGGAACGTGCACATCGCCTCTCAGGGCGTCCCCCCCCTCAGGGTGCACCCCCCCGCACGTTCATCGCTAAATTCCTGAACTATCGGGACAGAGATGCCATATTGCGCCTGGCCAGGGTTAAGGGGAACATTCCATTTGGAAATCACAAAATAGCGATTTTCCCCGACTTCTCTGCTGAGGTCCAGAGGCGCCGCAAGAGCTTTTTGGAGGTCAAACGCAGGCTGCGTATCAAGAATATCAAATACTCTATGTTGTATCCGGCCCGTCTTAGAGTGGAGGGTGAGGACCGAGCCCACTTCTTTGAGGATCCGGAAGCCGCCATCTCCTGGTTAGAAGGACTGGAAGCTAGAGCCTGACCACCTTGCCCTGGCGACTTCATGATACTTTCTCCCTGATTGCCTATACCTTAAGCTGCTGCAGGGGTGGAGGGGGGTTTTGTAGATCCTGCGGAACTCAAGACTTTACATCCCCCTTCCCCCCCCCCCTCCCCCCTCATTTCCCTGCACTACTGCTCCTGTGTTTGACCGGCGGAGCGCCCTAGCTCCACAGATGGAACTGATTCTTCTGTTCTCTTCCTATGGATTTCCACCTGCCCATAGGCTTTGCTACCCAGCGATACACCTGTTGGTTTTCGCCCCCTACACCCGCTAAGGCGTGTGTTTGTGCCCAACTCCCCTGTTGCCCCCTGCGACTTCTGCTGGACCTGGGCCCCCGGGCCCCCTTGCTTGTCCTAATTGTATTTTGCTGTATTTTTGCTGAATACCCTGGGGGTCCCTGGCCTCCTGATCTTGCTCTTTACCAGTCGCATGTGGGCCTGTTCTGGTTGAGGCACTTGTTTGGGAACATGCCCGCACAAGTTGGGGTTGGTGCAGGGCAGGGAGGGGGGATTGGGGTATTACCATTGTTTACGGTTTATATTTGGTACAATCTCTATACTGTTTCTGTTCTATGCACATTGACCTCAAGTAATAATTATCTGCTCTTTTGCTGCCGCTTATTACTGCTATTGTATGACCGTGGACTTGTTAGTTCTGTGGCCTTGTTGCCTGAGATCCTGGGAGCCTCCGCTCCACGCTCCGTATTACCCCTGCCATGGCCGCATTGAAATTGTTGACGTGGAATGTCAGGGGTATGCGCGATAAGATTAAACGGACGGCTGTCTTTAATGTTCTACGCCGTGTACGGGCTGATATTATAGTTCTGGTGGAGACACATTTGGAGGGCCGTGTACAACAGTCTCTCAAACGACCCTGGGTTGGTTGGGTGCAGCACTCTGCTTATAGCTCGCACTCCAGGGGTGTGGCGCTACTGGTGGCCAAATCGGTACATTTCCAGCTCCTAGGATCTCAGGTCGACCCAATGGGTAGATATGTCTTTCTCAAAACGTCAGTCTATGGGGAATTGATGCTGCTGATGGCTTTCTATGTGCCCCCCCCTTACTCTGCTGTGATTATTATGGAGGGACTTGCGTTTATGGCACAGAGCCCGGGGGCCCCGGTGATCTGGCTGGGTGACTTTAACAACGTGATGGACTCGGGTCTGGATAGATCCGGTGGCGCCTCCCAGGCGCCGCCGGGGTCGTCCCCGACCAGGTTCTCCCGATTGTTGGGGAGCTTTGGTTTGGCCGACTCTTGGCGCAGCAAATACCCCGCTCAGCGCGCGTACTCCTGCTTTTCGGCTGCACACCATTCTATGTCACGCATTGATCTGATATTGCTGTCTCGAACCCTGCTCCCCAGGCTACTGACGGCAGGCTTCGCCCCACGGACTCTGTCTGATCACTGCCCTTATTGGATACTGTTGTCCTTGCCCTGCAATAGACCTCCCCCGGCCTGGCGCCTGAATCCCGCCTGGCTCCCCTTGGTGTCTGATGGGAACGACATTGAGGGGACCTGGACACAATTCTTCTCTGATAACGAGGGCACTGCCTCCCCGCCTGCGGTGTGGGAGGCATTTAAACTGTTCGCCAGATCCACTATGATTTCCAAAATCAAGGCTGTTAGAGCGCGGGCTGCTGAGGAGATCTCCAGGGCAACGACAAATCTAATTGAAGCTGAACAGGCCTTTATGGCGGACCCGACTCCGGCACATGAATCCCAGTATAAATTGACCTCTAAAGTCCTTTCCCAACTTGACTATGAGAAGGCGAAATCTAAGATGTTTTTTCAGAAGCAGAATCTGTTTGCACATGGTGAGCGGGCGGGGAAACTCCTCGCATACTTAGTTCATTGTGAGGATAGGCCCCCGGTAGTTATTACTTTGAAGGATGACCTGGGTAATGAGATCACTGATCCTGCTGCGGTGACACAGTGTTTCCGATCATTTTTTAGTACACTTTACACCTCTAGGGCTCCCGCTGACTGCACTGACATGCATGACTTTCTGGACTCTATTGACTTTCCCACTTTGACACCCGACCAGTTGGCGACCCTCGAGGCACCCATCTCTGTGGAAGAGATTGCAGCAGCCGTGTCCAAGTTCCCTAGATCTAAGGCCCCCGGCCTAGACGGCCTCCCGATTGAATTTTTCTCCCAATATTCGGAACTCCTTTCTCCTAAATTATTGGCTTTGTTTCAATCTCTATTCAAAGATGCAACCCTACCCCCTTCTATGCGGGAGGCGTTAATTGTGCTCATTCCCAAGCCGGGCAAGGATGTACACGCCCCAGAATCTTACCGTCCCATCTCTTTGCTCCCAGTAGACACTAAAATCCTTGCGAAAATTTTATCCCTCCGTCTTAACAAGGTGATCCTTTCACTCATACACTCGGACCAGGCCGGGTTCATGCCTGGGAGGAACACCTCATTTAACCTTCGCCGGTTATTCATGAATCTCCAGGCACAGCACGACGGAATGGGTGGCAGGGTGGTGGTCTCATTGGACACGGCTAAAGCATTTGACTCGGTAGAGTGGCCATTTCTATGGACCTGTCTGGACCGATACGGCTTTGGACCTAATTTTATTAAGTGGGTCAAACTTCTATATAGCGCCCCGGTAGCTAGGGTCCTGGCAAATGGCTGGCAGTCGACCGCCTTCCCTTTATCCCGTGGCACTCGACAGGGGTGCCCCCTCTCCCCCCTGCTGTATGCCCTGGCCGCGGAACCCCTGGCGATGGCCGTTAGAGCACATCCCGGGATTCGAGGCCTACGTAAGGGACCGCTGGAGGAGAAGATCAGCATGTATGCGGATGACACTTTGTTATGTTTGGAAGACTCTCGAGAATCCCTACTCACGGCCCTTTCTTTAATTGAACGGTATGGACGATTCTCCGGTTTTCAGATAAACTGGGATAAGTCACAAATTCTCCCGCTTGACGAGAGCCCGCAGGCGATCGCCCCCGCAAACCCGGCCTTACAATGTGTATCCCGCATTAAATACTTAGGGATTCAAGTGACAGCTAACTCAGCAGATTATGTCCCGGATAACGTTCAACCCTTGTTCCCTCTGCTTAAGGCTAAAATTCAAGTATGGTCCAAATTACCTCTGGGAGTGATGGGTAGAGTCAATTTAATTAAAATGATTCTCCTTCCCAAAATACTTTATGTTGTATGGCACTCTCCTATTTACCTGCCACTCAAGCTGTTTAAGCAGATGGAATCACTCCTCAAGACCTTTGTTTGGGGTGCTAACCGGCACAAGATCTCCTGGCGCAAACTCAAGAATCCTACAAATCTAGGGGGATTGGCCCTGCCGGATTTTAATCTGTACTATCTGGCAGCTCAGTTGTCCCAGTTCTTTCACATAGATAAAACGGATAGAGAACGCTTCTTGACCCTGCTCTGCCCTGGGTGGGCTCATCCCCTCGGGGACCCCCTCCTAGTTATCCTTAGGGGCGTCAGGGGCTCGCCGGAGCCCCTGTGCCCCAGATCTCTTCTATACCACTATTGTCGGATCTGGGAGGTGGTAGCGTCCAGGCTTCGGTGCCCTCCATTTCACACATTCACCCCTCTGTGGCATAATAGTACATTGCGTGAGTTCCTTTCCATCCCTGACCTGTCGGTATGGAGCGGGAGGGGTATTCTTCTCCTTAGCCATATCTCCACGACCACTGGTCTGCGGTCTTACGAGACCTTGCAAGACCAGTTTGCGCTCCAGGGCCCCATGCACTACAGATACTTACAGCTCTCCCATGCCTATAGATCTCAATTCCCTGACGGCCCTCCTGAGCTAGAATCGGTTACCACCCTTGAGATTGTTAAAAGTACAGAACCCAGTCACCTTATTTCCATGTTCTACTCTGAACTTCACACACCTTCCTCGACCACTTTGGCTTTTGCACTTAAGACCCGCTGGGAGCGCAGTGTGGGGGCCATGGAGGATGAGGAATGGGAGGATGCCCTGGAGACGTGCCGCAGAGTGTCGCCAAAACTGTCGGATCGCCTAACCCAGACCTTTATAATACACCAGGCTTATCTCACCCCACTTAGACTGTCCAAATATCACCCTGACTTGGTCCCTTCTTGTCCTATGTGCGGAGACCCTGATGCTTCCTTCTTTCATCTATTGTGGAGCTGTCCCCAATTACAGACTCTATGGCAACAAGTAGTCACATTTCTGCATGACAAGATGGGGTCTCCTCTACAACTCTCCCCTAAGGAGTGTCTCCTGGGGGTTTACCCGGATGGAGAGATGCCCAAATCCACTGTCATATTTCTTCAGGAAACTTTGTTTATAGCACGTAAATTGATAGCCAGGAGGTGGATGAGACCTACTCCTCCTACTCTAGGATTGTGGATTAAGGAAATTAATAGTGTCATCCCATTTCATAAACTTTTATATAAACATAGGGGGTGCCCTCAGAAGTTCAACAAGATTTGGGACAAATGGGTGCAGTGCCCTGATACGGCTCAGTAATGCAGTGGGTAACTACTTTATGCTGACCGCCCCTGTTAAACCAATATTTTCTGTTCGAGTGTTGGGCCGACGGAGAGCCACTGACTACTGCCTTATTTTTACTATGTCTGTTCTGTTTCTCGGTGTTAATCACTTTGTATATTTGTATTTTTGTACCCCAATGTGTTATGAATCTGATCGCAGTTTCAATGCACGGTTTATTTTTGTATTGTACCAAAAGTTTCAATAAACCTCACTGTTTTAAAAAAAAAAAAAAGAGTTCCCTTCACTGGAACTAAGGGGCCAAGCCCAACCCCTGAAAAATAACCCCACACCATAATCCCCCCTCCACCAAATGATTTGGACCAGTGCACAAAGAAAGGTCACTTAAAGACATGGATGAGTGAGTTTGGGGTGGAGGAACATGACTGGCCTGCACAGAGTCCTGACCTCAACCTGATAGAACACCTTTGGGATGAATTAGAGCGGAGACTGCAAGCCAGGCCCTTCTCGTTCAACATCAGTGCCTGACCTCACAAATGAGCTTCTGGAAGAATGGTCAAACACTCCCATAGACACACTCCTAAACCTTGTGGACAGCCTTCCCAGAAGAGTTGAACCTGTTAAAGCGGCAAAGGGTGGGCCAACTCAATATTGAACCCTACGGACTAAGACTGGGATTCCATTAAAGTTCATATGTGTGTAAAGGCAGGCGTCCCAATACTTTTGGTAATATTGTATATGTGTAAGAAATGCTGTCATATATGATGAAGTGAAGAAGAATGACAAGAATGGTTTCCTTCACTCCAAATTCACTCTTTCGTGTCTTTATGGACCTTACTTTGTGCACTGCTCCAAATCATTTGATTATGATGTGGGGCTGTCTTTCCAGGGGTTGGGCTTGGCCCCTTAGTTCCAGTGAAGGGAACTCTTAAAGGCACCAGCATACCAAGAAAATTTGGACAATTTCATGCTCCCAACTTTGTGAGAACAGTTTGGGGATGGTTCTTCCCCGATAGAACACCTTTGGGATGAATTAGAGCAGAGACTGCAATCCAGGCCTTCTCTCTAACATCAGTTCCTGACCTCACAAATGCGCATCTGGAAGAACAGTTAAACATTCCCATAGACACACTCCTAAACCTTGTGGACAGTCAACCCAGAAGAGTTGAAGCTGTTATAGCTGCAAAGGGTGGGCCAACTCAATATTGAACCCTACGGACTAAGATTGGGATGCTATTAAAGTTCATGTGCGTGTAAAGTCAGGCGTCCCAATACTTTTGGTAATATTGTATATATGTAAGCAATGCTGTCATATATGATGAAGTGAAGAAGAATGGCGCATAGTTTGTGAGAATGTCAAGGGGAAGGATTTCATATTAGTGGCTATCCCATGGCTGGGAAAGTATGGCCTTGACCCTTGATGATGTTGGTTGTGACGAAACACGTAGGAAAAAGCCTCAGCGGTGACGTCATTGCGCTCGCTTGCCATTTGTCTTATGTGTTGTATGTATTTGCCATATTTTCTGAGTACTTTTCTTTAATAAAAAAAGTTAATACTGTATAACACCATGGAGTTTACTCTTCTTTTCCCTTTAGTGCACTTATTACCTGGCCTGGTCTGACTGGAGTCCATGTATGAGAAGAGCTACATCCTTGCTGCCTGCACCTTCTGCCCTTACAATCAAGCACATTTAGACCTCTTGCATTATGGGGTCTTGGTTTCTGGTAGCCTGCTCTGTGCTTTATTGTGGTGAAGGAGGAACCACTTTACACTGAGGAGCACCGTTATACTGGTTTAAATGGAAATAAGTTTAGTCACATTGTGTTTGAGCACGCCTTACATGCATTATATAGGATTTTGTGTTTATGGATATTTGTACCTTTTACACTATAGTAGCTTTTGTGAAAATTGTGTTTAAAAAGGGACAGCACAACACTAATTATGTGCATGATATATGTATCCTCATATCAGTGAGTGTTGCTGTTCTACAGCACATATAGGTGTTATGCTGAATTGAATTATTGGATATATTGGAGTTATTCTTCATTTGTTGATCACTTATTTCACAGTTTGACACTAAGCAACAACATAAAAATTGCAAGACATGAAGCTTATGTACCTGGTGGAATACAGGTTCCTTCCAATTTAAGTAGACCTGAGAAGAAGAAAAAGGACAGTGATTAACTGTGGACCCAACAACCCTGTACTCGACCCTACATATTCGGATTTGCAGTGGGGAATGCAAATAGAATTCTGGGGTGCATCACAAGAGGGATCAAACGAGGTCCTGAATCCTCTATATAGATCTTTAGTTACCTCTAGAGGGGTCACCAGCAGGAGGAAGGAGGTCCCGATTCCCCCTATATGGAACTTTAGTTCATACTGTAGGGATCAGCAGCAGGAGGAAGGAGATCCTGATCCTCCTATATAGATCTTTAGTTACCACTACAGGGATCAGCAGCAGGAAGAGGGAGGTCCTGATTCCCCTCTATATAGATCTTTAGTTATCACTAGAGGGATCACTAGCAGAGGGAAGGAGGTCCTGATGCCTCTATATAGATCTTTAGTTATCACTCTATAGATCTCCAGCAAGACGAAGGAGGTTCTAATCCCCTTATATAAATCCTTAGTTATCACTAGAGGGATCACCAGCAGGAGGAGGGAGGTCCTGATTCCCCCATATAAATCCTTAGTTATCACTACAGGGATTACCAGCAGGAGGAGGAAGATCCTGATTCCCCTATATAAATTCTTTATGATCACTAGAGGGATTGCAAGCAGAAGGAAGGAGGTCCTAATTCTCCTATATAAATCCTTAGTTATTACTATAGGGATCACCAGCAGGAGGAAGGAGATCCTGATCCTCCTATATAGATCTTTAGTTATCACTAGAGGGATCACCAGCAGGAAGAGGGAGGTCCTGATTCCCCTACAGTATATAGATCTTTAGTTATCACTCTCGGGATCTCCAGCAGGAGGAAGGAGGTCCTAATTCTCCCATATAAATCCTTAGTTATCATTATAGGGATTTCCAGCAGGAGGAAGGAGGACATGATCCTCCTATATAGATCTTTAGTTACCTCTACAAGGATCAGCAGCAGGAAGAGGGAGGTCCTGATTCCCCTACAGCATAGGTCAGCAACCCGCGGCTCCGGAGCCGCATGCGGCTCTTTTGAACCTTTGCTGCGGCTCCGGGGCGGATGCTAGCGAGGGGAGGAGGCGCACTGTGCGCCCCGACAATCCCCACTGTGGTGCTGTCCTGGCTGTGACGTCGCGTGGGGGGCGGTGCGTGCGTTAGTCACGCACCGTCCCGACGTTACCTTCCCGCCCGCTGTCAGAGAGGAGGGCAGCGGCGCGCATGCAGTTCGAAGAAGACGTCCGTCCAGACTCCCGTCAGGAGCAGCACGCCAGGCACCAGTGTGAGGTAAGTGAACTGATGCCTCGGGAGGGGGCACACACTGCTTTGAAGGGGGCACACACGCACGCTGGTCTCTGCATTGAAAGGGGCATGTATGCTAGTCACTACATTGAAAGGGGCATGTACGCTGGTCACTACATTGAAAGGGGCATGTACGCTGGTCACTACATTGAAAGGTGCATGTACGCTGGTCACTACATTGAAAGGGGCATGTACGCTGGGCTCTGCATTGAAGGGGGCATGCATGCTGGTCACTGCATTGAAAGGGGCATGTACGCTGGTCTCTGAATTGGGGTATGGTCATTGGGCATAGCAAATTTTGCTATGGGGCCCTGTGATTTCTAACTACGTCCCCGTTTTCGACCCCCAGGTAGGTTTTTGTAAGTTTTGCGGCTCCCAGTTTTTTTTTTCCTTCGTAAATGGGTCCAAGTGGCTCTTTATGTCTTAAAGGTTGCAGACCCCTGCCCTACAGTATATAGATCTTTAGTTATCACTAGAGGGATGACTAGCAGAAGGAGGGAGGTCCTGATTCCCCTATATAAATCCTTAGTTAGACTTAATTTAGAATGCTGTGTCCAGCTGTGGTGACCTCATTTAAAAATTCTGAGGGATAAACATATCATAAGAGACAGCAGGAACTTATATTATGTACAGTCTGGAACAGGGATCCTCAAACTACGGCCCTCCAGCTGTTGCGGAACTACACATCCCATGAGGCATTGTAAAATTCTGACATTCACAGACATGACCAGGCATGATGGGAATTGTAGTTCCAGAACAACTGGAGGGCCGTAGTTTAAAGACCCCTGGTCTGGAGGAAAGAAAGGAAAGGGGGGACATGACTGAAACCTCCTGTTCTGAGGTTCAGGAGGGTCCTATTTTCAGCTAGATACTTGGATTGCACCAAGAACACAGGAACATGACTTCAATCTAGCGGGAAGAGAATTTAAAACTAACTTTGTAGAGTTATTTTACCAAGAGATATTGAGTCAGCCAACAGTAAGAGAATTGAAACATGCTTTGGACAAAACACAGATATATACTCCAAAAAAAATGGACCACTTTTTCTGCCATTACTCCTTTCTGTTTCTATCACATTCATTTATTGAAACAAAGTGACAGATAGCATATTGAATTCATACACAATATATCAAATCCATATATAAAAATTCACTTACTAGTGTTACTGTTAAACTGAAAAGTCCTAACAGAAATAGCATCACGTAATTATATGAATTTCTGCTCTTGAAACATTCATATCTGAAACAAAAAAGCGGAATTAAAGTTGACTTCTTGATAAAATAAATAATAATATGTATTAATAAATATTATTAATATTAATAAATAATTGTATGAATTAAAAGGGACCACTCTCTTGTAAAGAAAATGAAAGCTATTGCTCCAGACATCAGTGGTTCTAAACACAAAACATTTTTTACCTTAATGCATTCCCTGTATTATGGTAAAAAAAAAAAAAAAAAAAAAAACACCCTACCACATTACCCCCCAAACCTTCCCTCACCTATCCCTAAAACACTTACCTGACCCCTCTCATCACTCCAGCGATGTCCCAGCTGCAGCACTGCCTCTCTCTTCCTGATCTCACAGGAGACACCGATGGCAGCGGGAGCCACAGGCTCTAATAAATAACTTTTTTTTTTTTTTTGACTCTTTACATTACATTTACATTTTTACATTTTGCTTTACATTTTTTTTTCTTTGATCGCTTTTATTGTTATAACAGGGAATATAAATATTCTCTGTGTTGGCAATAGGCAGTGACAGGTACTTTTTTTGAGAGATCTGAGAGTTTATTAGACCCCAGATCCCTCCTCTGCCCTTAAAAGCTTTGTCACCTCCCGCTGCTTGTAAAAGCAATCCAGCGGCTATTTAGTCACTAGGAATGCCTTACAAGAAAGCCAACCGTGGGCTGAAAAAAATAAAACAGATAAATGATGTCTGCACTATTCTTCCCACTGACACCAATGGAGCACCATTTCTTCCCCTAATACTAAAGATGAAGCATTGTTTACTTCCGCTGGACACTCTATAAACTAACACACTTTAAAGTAGCCACTAGATGGCAGTGTAGGAGCATATCTAGCAGTTGATCATTCCAACATGGTTCATTAGCGGAGACTTTTACATGTGGAGTGCTGGTAATCTTCAGGCCTCATTCACATCTGGACTTCTTGTGTTTTCTATGTTACCACTAAACATAACAAAGTCTCCTATGACCGTGCTGCCTTTTCTTCAAAACCTACCCAGCTGCCCTGTGTGCCCCACCTCTCTAAAGGCCCATCAACACATTTTGCGCCATGCGGCTGCGAATGTGGAAATTTTCCCATATATGCATTATAGAAAGTGGTCAGAAGTGATATTTAAGTGTGAAATAAAACCAACAGAAAAACAATAAACTGTGAAACGCTGGTTTGCTGCAGCCAAAACAAAGATTAGGCCACCTTGAGATCCGTTCCTTCTGCAGATTTCACCAGTGATAATGGATATATCTTGAGTGACTTAACCACTTGCCGACCGCCGCACGACTATATACTGCGGCAGTCTGGGGCTCCTGGGCAAAGCAACGTACCGGTACGTCACTCGCCCACTCGCCTCAAGGGGGCGAGTGCGCGCCGCCAGAGGCGCGCTCCCGCCCCCGCTCGTTCCTTGACATCCCCACGCGAGTAACCGGCGGCTCCGATGTCCACCGGCCACTCGCGATCTCCCACTGGAGAGGGAGAAAGGCAGACGGCTGATGTCAACACAGCCGTCTGTCATTCTCCCTGATGTACAGGGACTATACGATCCTGCTATGTAGGATCGTATGTCTCTGTGGTTACATCACAAGCCAC
This sequence comes from Pelophylax lessonae, assembly GCF_965119305.1. Lineage (NCBI taxonomy): Eukaryota > Metazoa > Chordata > Amphibia > Anura > Ranidae > Pelophylax > Pelophylax lessonae. The sequence goes on along the minus strand of NC_138769.1, from coordinate 705,796,112 downwards.
GCCCCCCCACAGTTAGAATCACACCCCTAGGGACACACTTAACCCCTTGATCTCTAATAAAGTTAACCCCTTCCCTGCCAGTGTCATTTTTACAGTAACCGTGCATATTTTTAGCACTGATTACTGTAGTAATGTCACTGGTACCCCCAAAAGTGTCAAAAATGTCAGTTAAGGGTCCGATCTGTCCGCCACCATGTTGCAGTCCTGCAAAAAAAAAAAAAAAACGCAGATCGCCGCCATTACTAGTTAAAAAAAAAAAAACAATAAAAATTACATAAATCTTTCCCGTAGTTAGTAGACACGATAACTTTTGCGCAAACCAATCAAAATCCGCTTATTGCGATTTTTTGTACCAAAAATATGTAGCAGAAAACAAATTGGTCTAAAATGTAAAAAAATTTAGATTTTTACATTTTTTTGGAGAATTTCGTATAAAAAAGCGTGAAAAATATTATTTTTTCAAAATTTCGCTATTTTTTTGTTTATAGCGCAAAAAGTAAAAATCGCACAGGTGATCAAATACCACCAAAAGAAAGCTCTGTTTGTGGGGAAAAAAGGACGCCAATTACATTTGGGTACAGCGTCGCACGACCGCGCAATTGTCTGTTAAAATCACGCAGTGCCGAATCGCAAAATAGGCCCTGGTCTTTTAGCAGCCAAATCCTCCGGGGCTTTAGTGGTTAAGGTAGCACTAAACTCTGGTTTAAAAAAATAAAAGGTCTATTCAAAAATTGTATTCTTAATTTAAAAAGTCCCTTCTATTCCTCTCAGCCTCCTCCAACTTTTTTTTTGCTGCTGTGATGTGGCTTCCTGTTGGGAGGGTGGCTACGTTCATTCTCTAAGGTTCCACTGTATGTAGGAATGTAGCCACCCCCTCTTGCTTGCCCCTGAGATGGACTATGGGATTTGTAGTGTGCATAAAGCAATGTACATAACAACAAACGTGTAATGTTCATTCCAAACAAGGGGGTAAAGGGGGTAAAGGAGAGGTTTAGGAGCTCACAGG
>NC_138769.1:705722606-705790106 GCF_965119305.1 Pelophylax lessonae | reverse complement strand
GGCAGGGTTGCTTACAATGATCAGCTTTTATTTATGTAAAACCTTTCTGCCAAAAAGGGTGTGGGAGCCTAATTTTCACAGGTACCCACTACCACTCCCGCTCTGATCGCCTTAGGCAATCGGAAGCAGAAGTTCTTTCCCCCTTCCTCCCACAGTCTTATAAGACATGACAGGTCCCAGAAGACTGCGGTACCTGTCACAGAGCGCAGCGCTGCTCGCACAGTGGGCACCTGGCTGTGAAGCCACAAGCAGTTACAGCCGGGTGCCCATGGTAAATATGCCAGCGCTGCCGAGGAAGGACACATGGAGAAAAATGGCTGGGGTAAGCCCACCGCTGGATCATGGGACAGGTGAGTGGCTGTTTATTAAAAGTTAAAAAAATCCCCTGCAAGACAATGTCATAATGTGCTAGTATGCATCACATATTAGCACATTATGAGGCATTTACCTTAAAAATGAAGCCCTCCAGCGTCGCGCTGTCACCACTGAGAGAGCTTCCATCTTCACTCAGTCTTGCTTCCAGGATCACAGTCTCTGACTACATGAGTTGCCAAGAGCATGATGATGTCACCCCCGCGCATATGCGCAGGAGCTACCGTTTACGGCACGGGCTCTGAAGGTCCGGCACGGTATGCCAGACCTTCAGAGCGCATGCCCTGGTGAGGTCACCGGCTGCATACACTCTGAATATCTCCTAAACCGTGCAAGCTTAGGAGATGTTTTCAGTATTTACAGGTAAGCTTTATTACAGGCTTAGCTGTAAGTAAAAGATGAAAGTGGGTTTACTACCACTTTAAGCTGGCTGTAACTCCACCCCAGGCAGAAGCCCAATTTGTTGGCGTTCCTACGGGATAGCTACAGCCCCTCCTTCCCACTCCCAGTGTAATACCAAATGCAGCAGAGACACCGCACTAACAGCCCATGTACTAGGCAAGGACAGAAAGTGGCCTCAGTCTAGGCTCCTCCCAGGTCACGACCACTGACACGTTTCGCCTTGCCAAAAGGCTTAGGGTATAGTCTTAGTCATCAGGGCTCTACGTCTAAGCTCCATGGGCAGGGTGAAATATGTCAGTGGCAAGACCCAAGAGGAGCCCAAGCTGAGGCTGCTTTCCATCCTTACCTTGTACATGGGCTGTTAGGAGTGCAGCATCTCTAAACTTAGTATTACATAGTGGGCTTGGATGAGCACTAGAGATGCCGGCACCCAGACCTAGTGGATCACCAGAGCAGAACCACTGGCATTTAGAGCAGCACTATAAGTAATGGGGATCATGATAGAGGCCCCGGCATCATCAAGCATGGAAACCTTCAACGTTGTGACAGATGGCAATCAATACCATCAGTTTCCTTTAAATGTTACCTGCATTTCGTATTGCAGCGTCATGTGGAAGCACCAGGATCCCATTCCCACAGCTGAAATTAAAAACAAGAAAGAGGAATTAGCACACAGAAGGGATGGTTAGGGAATCCAGTAATACAATGCTGTGAATACAGTGCCATATCAAACATATAAAGTCCATGGCGGACAAAAAGGTCTAACATTCTGTCTGGTTTTGTTAGTGTCCGTCTTCTCACTGATTGGGTGATAGCATCAGCCCTAATCAGCCCCCCTAGACACATACAGTAAGTTTTAATCCTTTTTCATTATCGACCCTAATCTACTCCTGAGAAAGCGGATTACTTTAATCGAGGAAAAGCAATTGGGGTCTGGGGTTCCACTGGCGCTCCTGGCTCCTCCTCTACAGCGAGTGCCCCCAATAGCAAGCTGGGAGATTACTCAGGATCGAGGGAAAGAGGATTGTAGCAATGTACAGAGACATCCTTGATGAAAACCTGCTCCAGAGCACTATGGACCTCAGACTGGGGCAAAGGTTCATCTTCCAACAGGACAACAACCTTAATCACACAGCCAAGATAACAAAGGAGTGGCTATCTGTGAATGGCTTTCAGTGGCCCAGCCAGATCCCAAGACTTAAAAACTGATTGAACATCTCTGAAAAGATCAGAAAATGGTTGTGCACTGACGCTTCCCATCCAACCTGATGGAGCTTGAGAGGTCCTGCAAAGGCTAATGGGAAAAACTGCGCATAAATAGGTGTGCCAAGCTTGTAGCGTCATACTCAAAAAGGCTTGAGGCTGTAATTGGTGCCAAAGGAGCTTCAACAATGTATTGAGCAAAGGCTGTGAATACTTATGTACAGTACTCCACAAAAGTGAGTACACCCCTCACATTTTTGTAAATATTTTATTATATCTTTTCATGTGACAACACTGAAGAAATGACACTTTGCTACAATGTAAAGTAGTGAGTGTACAGCTTGTATAACAGTGTACATTTGCTGTCCCCTCAAAATAACTCAACACACAGCCAATAATGTCTAAACCGCTGGCAACAAAAGTGAGTACACCCCTGAAAATGGTGAAAATGTCCAAATTGGGCCCAATTAGCCATTTTCCCTCCCCGGTGACTCATTAGTGTTACAAGGTCTCAGGTGTAAATGGGGAGCAGGTGTGTTAAATTTGGTGTTATCACTCTCACTCATGGCACCTCATGGCAAAGAACTCTCTGAGGATTTGAAAAAATAATTGTTACTCTACATAAAGATGGATACAAATCAGAAAAGTGGGTAGTATCTCCTGATCAGGTTATTGAAAATGTTGCTTTTAGTAAGACATGGATGACCGACAAACCATACTGGTTGTGCCCTCCCCTTCAAACTCCAGAACGTAAATCAAGGCTAGACAAAAAACGGGAAAGAACCCCAACAAAGAAGTTTTATATGCGGAGGAAGGGGAGCCGGCTCAATGCGGTATATCCAAACAACTTTATTATAACAAAAAAAGTGAAAAGCACACATTGAAGCTACAACAGACTACGTATATAGGGTAAAAATGACAACATTGCCTTTTAAAATGCACCTGAATCCAAGCAAATATGCACCATCAAAATACAGTAAATTAGGTTAGACAGAAAAATATGCACATGTAAAGGTCTGGCTCCGGCAGGTAGCAGGTAACCTGAGTGATGTCAGCTGCTCACTAGCTGTACAGACACTTCATGGACTTCTGCTCCTGTCATATTGCCCAAGAATAAATACAATTTAAATGCAAAAAAAAAAAACGGTCATGCGAAGAATCCCTAAATCAACCATACAGAGTATCAGATGGTGAGTTATATGTAATGGCCCTTGAGACATATCAAAAGGGTCACCTTGGTTCCAACGTGTGCTGCAAGGGGATTCCTTACATGCATTTCCTTCTGATATAGGCCCTTGTGGGTCAGGCAGGGTATTGTGAACATGGACCAATTCCTGAGTGATACAGCTGCATCAGTGGGCGGAAGCAAGGCTCCAAAAATGCTCCAAAAATGGAGGGCTTCGCACACTAATCAAACATAATGGCGGTGGGGGGGGGGGGGGGGGGGGTGCCAGAATGAAGCTGGGGGATGCAGGGCACACACACCAACGCGTATCGTCCACCTGGTGGCGTGGACTTCTTCAGGGAAGCTTCATTCGGTGGGTTGAATTATGCTGTTCATCAGAATAAGGACATCTAGAGGCAAAATAAAAAGGATAGGGGCTGCTCTACAGTAGATAAGGGGCAATATTACAGCAAAAGCTGTTTTCTTGATCATCCTATTCATCTTTTTTTTTTTTTTTTGCTGGAGTTCTGCTTTAATATATCCCAGCTCATCAAGTATACAACCCTTTTACTGTTTATGATGATTTTGCGGTCCTATAATGGCTGTGCCAGGATCAAGAGTCCTACCAGTTCCTCTCTGATATAGCCAGCTGCAGACCCAGAGTTTATTGTATTCATAATTCTATCAGAGATTGCATACCCAGCATCCTCTCGCTAGATGCGGGTCCAAAGGAATGCCAAGGATGTTTTTCTTCTTTAGCAACTGGAAACCTCAAATCTGCTTTCTTTGCTCGGCATGCATCTTTGTGTACATCCTTTCAGGACACATAACTGCAGGCAAGTGTCATATAACAAGAATTCATATAGCTGTTCTCATTGAGTCAACCAGATAAGAAGATCAGAATGCCACCTTTTATTTATAGAACAGGTTGCACCCAATTGTTGAATGCTTCCTATGAGTGTAACGGAAAATATTTGCTTACCATAACTGTGTGGAAGTAGATTTTTTTTTTGTGCTTTGAGATCTTCCAGAAAAACTGGTTCCCAAACGGGGAGATTTAATGCTAGTAGATATTTGTACGCACATACGCCGATTTCCACTACCTCACACCCTCCCCCGCATTTCTAGAAGTTCACGCCCGCTACAATCACCACTCGAGGTAATTCATCATCAAGACGTATCCCCAAGTACTGTAACAACTCCTAATATTTAAAATCAATAAATCACTAGTGCTGTGCAATTAAAGTGCTTCCAGTGAATAAATGTGGAAGGCTTTTACCCACTTCAATACCGGGCACTTTCACCCCCTTCCTGCCCAGGCCAATTTTCAGCTTTTAGCGCTGTTGCATTTTGAATAACAATTGCGCGGTCATGCAACACTGTACCTACACCACATTTAAGTAACTTTTCCCCCACAAATAGAGTTTTTATTTTGGTGGTATTTGATCACCGCAAGGCCTTTTTTTTTTTGTTACACAAATAAAAAAAAGACTGAAAAGTTTGAAAAAAAAAAAAAAAAAAGTTTTTAGTTTAGGTTATAAAATTTTGTAAATAGATACGTTTTTTCCTGCACTGATGAGGCTGCACTGACAGGCACTGATGAGGAGGCACTGATGGGGTGGCACTAATATGTGGCACCGATATGCAGCATTGGTGGGCACTGATAGGTAGCACTGATATGCAGCATTGGTGGGCACTGATAGGTAGCACTGATATGCTGCATTGGTGGGCACTGATAGGTAGCACTGATATGCTGCATTGGTGGGCACTGATAGGATAAACTGATGGGCAATAATGGGCACTGGTGGGCAGCACTGATAGATGGCAATCATGGGCAGCTCTGATGGGGAGGGCACTGAAAGGGTCCCTGAGCCCCGATTGCCATCCCTGGTGGCCATAGGTGGGCATCCCCTGGTGGCCATGGGTGGGCATCGCCTAGTGGTCATGGGTGGGCATCCCCTGGTGGCCATGGGTGGGCATCCCCTGGTGGCCATGGGTGGGCATCCCCTGGTGGCCATCGCCTGGTGGTCATGGGTGGGCATCCCCTGGTGGCCATGGGTGGGCATCCCCTGGTGGCTCTAGTGGCACCCCCCAAGGGTCTGCACTGGTAATCAATGCTCTGATTACCAGCACAGACCCCCCGTCAGGAGAGCCGCAGATCGGCTCTCCTCTACTCGTGCCTGTCAGGCATGAACTGAGGAAAGCCGCAGCACCGATCGCCGCTCTATCCTGCTGGACGTCATATGACGGCCAGTTAGGATAGTGCAACCACTTTGCCGCCGTCAAGCTGCTATAGGGCGGGCAGCAAGTAGTTAAAGTTTGGTGCACTGTAGCACCTTGATTATATGAGTGCATCCTTGATTTTTAATAAAGTGGAGTTTTAAAAGATGTAATCACTATTGGAGATTTTTCTTCTTTTGGCACACTGATCGATCAAAGGGGAATCCATCCACATTAGAATGACCCGAAAAGGGTATACAGCACATTAGACCGGGCTTAATTGCTTGGTCACTGAAGCTGACAGGGTTCATACACATTTTCACCAATAAAATTCCATGACTTTTCCATGACTTCACGTAAATATTCATGACCTAATGTTTCATGAAATGTCTATGTATACATGTTAAATAAGAAGAAAATCTATGTCACACCCAGGATATTTTTACTAAAATAAATGACAATCTTTGTTGTGTACAGTACCTCTGCAGTTAGGGTTTCGTTTCTGGATACAGCGTGACTCAAAATGGTCCCTTGTTTTACAGTGGATGAGATGGAAGCACCGCTGCCGCAGCTGGGAGCCGATGTCACTTCAGGCGCACGGGTGAAAAAGCCAGCGATCGGATTGGAAGCTGTCAAGCACACAGCTGCAGACTGGTGCTTTGCACCTTTAGCGTGGCTAGACAGCGCTGCCTCTCCCATGTTCGAAATGTCAAACGTTTTACGACACACACTGTACATTTAGCGGACATGATACAGGAGAAGGTCAGAGGCTGCGGACATGATACAGGAGGTGGTCAGAGACTGCAGACATGATGCAGGAGGTGGTCAGAGACTGCAGACATGATACAGGAGGTGGTAAGAGACTGCAGACATGATACAGGAGGTGGTAAGAGACTGCAGACATGATACAGGAGGTGGTCAGACTGCAGACATGATACAAGAGAAGGTCAGAGACTGCAGACATGATACAGGAGGTGGTCAGAGGCTGCGGACATGATACAGGAGGTGGTCAGAGACTGCGGACATGATACAGGAGGTGGTCAGAGGCTGCGGACATCACAGGTAGGTGTCCTTCCGGGTCAGCAGTTTGCCCTACTGTCAGTCACTGGCCAGCAGCAGCCGAGGAGATGATCGTGAATCAATCACTGGCAGCGGGGAGGGCCGGCCGCGGTTTGCCTGGAGACCCTGTGACTGGCCAGCAGCAGCAATAACAGCCGGGAGATAACAAACCAATCACAGGCAGCGGAAGCGTCACTGGAGGGCGGGCCGGCCGCATGAACGTGATGATGCGGGGGTGCGGTAACCAAAACGGTTACCGCCCCCTTCCGCGTCATCACGTTCATGCGGCCGGCCCGCCCTCCAGTGACGCTTCCGCTGCCTGTGATTGGTTTGTTATCTCCCGGCTGTTATTGCTGCTGCTGGCCAGTCACATCCAGGCACACCGCGGCCGGCCCTCCCCGCTGCCAGTGATTGGTTCACGATCATCTATGCATTTATTTCTTTTATACACTGGAAGCACTTTAATTGTGCGGCACTAGTGATTTATTTATTTAACTCACACTTATGAGAGAGTGCTGTGCTCCCTGCAGTTATAAATAGTGCTTAAACCCGTTTAGGATTATTAAGGCTACATTCACATGGTAGCGTATCGGATCGCGGGCAAAACACCGCGATGCTGCCCGCGATCCGGAAATCATTGCAAATCGCGGGACGCCTGTGCGCTGCCGTTGATTTGCAACGGCACCCCAAACGCTGTGAGATGTTGCCGTGATTTCCACCTGCCGAATCGCGGTAACATCGCGCAAACAAAATCGCGGGTCGCATGACGCCCCAAAGAAGCTCTTGTAGCTTTTTTGGGCGTCATGCAACCCGCAATTCGGCAGGCGAAAATCGCGGCAACATCGCACAGCGTTTGGGGTGCCGTTGCAAATCAACGGCAACGCACAGGCGTCCCGCGATTTGCAATGATTTCCGGATCGCGGGCAGAATCGCTGTGTTCTGCCCGCGATCCGATACGCTAACATGTGAACGTAGCCTTATTTAAACTCCTAATATTTCTATCAACCCATAGAGTCAGGCCCTGCTTATTGATCTCAAAGGCCTTGTTCACCGATGTGGGGGTTTGGGTTTGCCCATTTAGGGATGCACAGATGTTCCTTGGGGTTCCTTTGCCCAGATTCTGCCCGCAAATCCCAATTGCCACAAATCGCAAGACGCCCTTGCCATTCCTGTTATTTTTCAATGGCACTCAAATTGTGGCGCGACTTTGTCGCGATTGTCGTCTGACGAATCGCGGTAAAATCACAGGACGACTGTGGCCCAAAGGAAGTTGCAGAACTTCTTTTGGGCGACAAGTGTCCTGCGATTCTGTTTGCGCGTTTTTGCAGCAATTTGTCAGGTGACAATCACGGCAAAAGTGCTATTGAAAATAACAGGGATCGCAGGGGGGTCCTGCGATTCAGAATCACGGGTAGAACCGGGGTGATTACACCCCCGATCCGCAACACCATAGTGGATTACATTAACCAGTTCTGGACCGGAAGGATTTGCCCCCTTAACCACTTTAAGACAGGGCCTATTTTTGACATTTGGTGTTTACAAGCTAAAATCAGGTTTTTTTTTGCTAGAAAACTACTTAGAACCCCCAAACAGTATATATATATTTTTTTTAGCAGAGACCCTAGAGAATAAAACGGAGATCATGGAAATATTTTTTTATCACACCGTATTTGTGCAGCGGTCTTCCAAACGCAATTTTTTGGAAAAAAAATTCAATTTTGTGAATAAAAAAAATAACAAAACAGTAAAGTTAGCCCAATTATTTTCCATAATGTGAAAGATAATGTTACGCCGAGTAAATAGATACCCAACATGTCATGCTTCAAAATTGCGCATGCTCGCGGAATGGCGACAAACTTTGGTACTTAAAATCCCCATAGGCGACATTTTAAAAATTTCTACAGGTTACCAGTTTAGAGTTACAGAGGAGGTCTAGAGCTCAAATTATTGCCCTCGCTCAAACGATTGCGGCGATACCTCACGTGTGTGGTTTGAACACTGTTTACATATGTGGGCAGGACTTGCGTATAAGCTTGCTTCTGCGCGCGAGCTAACGGGGACAGGGCGCTTTAATTTTTTTTTTTTTCCCTATTTATTTTATTTATTATTTTTTATTTTTACACAGCTTAAAAAAAAAAAAAAAAATTGATCATTTTTATTCCTATTACAAGGAATGTAAACATCCCTTGTAATAGAAATAGGCATGGCAGGACTTTTTTATTGTGACCTCAGACCTCACAACTACACTTATTTAAAAAAAATAAAAGTGGCCCTTAAAACCGGTTGCTAGGCAATGACATTTGATGTTGCTCCGGTCCTCCAAGACCATAGAGTCGAGTGGGGGCCATCTTGCCCTCACTCGACTTCCTGTCTCAGAGGATCCAGGAACGAATAGTTTTCCCCGCTGCCGGCGGGTCTGGTAAGAAGGGAAAACGGCTGGGACATGGCGGGAGGGGGGCACCTCTTCTGCCGCACTGTAAGTGTGATCTCGCGGCACCCTTATCTGAAAGCCGATCGCCCGCTGTTTTCAAAAATACCAGGGTTATAGCACCTATCTGCTGCCATAACCCCGGTATTTAGCGTCAAAGACCGACGTAAAACTGCGGCGGGCGATCGGTAAGTGGTTAATGACCAAGCTATTTTTTGCGATTCGGCACTGCGTTATGGACGATTCACATCCAAGAATTGCTAAGCTGCAATATAATAAAATGATTGCTTTTCGTATTAATACCACTTATAAGGCCTCTTTTTCAATTGCTTGGTAACACAAATTGCTAATCAGCCAATCACATGGCAGCAACGCAATGCATTAAGCCATCTAGATGTGGTGAAGATGACTTGCTGAAGTTCAAACAGAGCATCAGAATGGGGAAGAAATGGGATTTAAGTGATTTTGAATGTGACATGGTTGTTGGTGTCAGACGGGCTGATCTGAGTATTTAAAAAAACTGCTGATCTACTGGGAATTTCACACACAACCATCTCTCGGGTTTACAGAGAATGGGCAGAAAAAAAGAAAATATCCAGTGAGCGGCAGTTGTGTGGCGGAAAATGCCTTGTTGATGTCAGAGGTCAGAGGAGAGTGGGAAGACAGATGATAGAAAGGCAACAGTACCTCAAATAACCACTCGTTACAACCAAGGTATACAGAATGCCATCTCTGAATGCACAACACATTGAGCCTTGAAGCAGATAGGCTACAGAAGACCACACCGGGTGCCACTCCTGTCAGCTAAGAACAGGTAACTAAGGCTACAATTCGCACAGGATCACCAAAATTGGACAATAGAAGATTGAAAAAAACGTTGCTTGGTCTGATGAGACTCAGCTGCGACATTCAGATGGTAGGGTCAGAATTTGGTGTAAATAACATGAAAGCATGGATCCATCCTGCCTTGGATCACCGGTTCAGGCTGGTGGGGGTGGTGTAATGGTGTGGGGGATATTTTCTTGGCACACTTTGGACCCCTTACTACCAAATGAGCATTTAAACCCCACGGCCTACCTGAGTATTGATGCTGACCATGTCCATCCCTTTATGACTACAGTGTCCCCATCTTCTGATGGCTCCTTCCAGCAGGATAATGCACCATGTCACAAAGCTCAAATCATCTCACTACTGGTTTCTTCAACATGGAAATGAGGTCACTGTACTCCAATGACCTCCACACTCACCACATCTCATCCAATAGAGAACCTTTGGGATGTGTTGGAACGGGAGATTCTCATCATGGATGTGCAGCTGACAAATCTGCAGCAACTGAGTGATGCTATCATGTCACTATGGACAATAATCTCTGAGGAATGTTTCCAACACCTTGTTGAATCTATTCCATGAAGAATGAAGGCAGTTCTGAAGGCAAAAGGGGGTCCAACCCGGTATTAGCAAGGTGTACCTAATAAAGTGGCCGGTGAGTGTATATTACATTTCTATGTTTGGGTTTAGATACACTTTTATTTTGCAGAATAAAGAGATTGCTCACCTGCTAATCCCAGATAGGCAACTAAGTATCTGGTTTCCAGACCGTCCTTCATGGTCCGCACTGCTCCATATAACGGAGGGATAATCATGATCAGGTTACTGACGGTGTTCCCTGAAAGAGATATGGAGAGGAGGATTATTACTCCAGACATACAACACATCCACCGTATCCAACACGTCCACCCGTACAACACGTCCACCCGTACAACACGTCCACCAGTACCCAACACGTCCACCAGTACCCAACACGTCCACCAGTACCCAACACGTCCACCCGTACAACACATCCACCCGTACCCAACACGTCCACCAGTACCCAACACATCCACCAGTACCCAACACGTCCACCCGTACCCAACACGTCCACCCGTACCCAACACGTCCACCCGTACCCAACACGTCCACCCGTACCCAACACGTCCACCCGTACCCAACACGTCCACCCGTACCCAACACGTCCACCCGTACAACACGTCCACCCGTACAACACGTCCACCCGTACAACACGTCCACCCGTACAACACGTCCACCCGTACAACACGTCCACCATACAACACGTCCAACATATCCAACACGTCCAACATATCCAACACGTCCAACATATCCAACACGTCCAACATATCCAACACGTCCAACACAACCAACACGTCCAACACAACCAACACGTCCAACACAACCAACACGTCCAACATATCCAACACGTCCAACATATCCAACACGTCCAACACAACCAACACGTCCAACACAACCAACACGTCCAACACAACCAACACGTCCAACACAACCAACACGTCCAACATATCCAACACGTCCAACATATCCAACACGTCCAACATATCCAACACGTCCAACGTATCCAAAACGTCCAACGTATCCAAAACGTCCAACGTATCCAACACGTCCAACATATCCAACACGTCTAACATATCCAACACCTCCAACGTATCCAACACCTCCAACGTATCCAACACGTCCAACATATCCAACACGTCCAACATATCCAACACGTCTAACATATCCAACACCTCCAACGTATCCAACACCTCCAACGTATCCAACACATCTAACATAGAAACTCTGCAAGAGATCACAAAATGCTCATGTCACCCCCCCCCCCCCCCCCCCCTTCATCCCTCCCATGGGAATAGAAAGATTTGGGTTTCATTTTCAGATACAAATACATGTAACCAGCCTAATGTAAATAATCTTACAAATGTATATAAAGTGGACCTTTTATTACCGTTACAGTTCTAATCCGGATGAGTAAATTCCTGACATTTCACAATTTTCAGCAACACAATATCATTCTTCAGAAAAAATTCCAACTCAAATCATTTTTGAGGTTCAGATTCAGTGACTTTGTCTAGGCTCATTATTGCTGCAGGCAGGAGGAAGCATTTCCTTAGTCCCCCCCCCCCCCCCCCAGTGAGAAGACTGTACAAAGTAACTTTGAAAGTCACAAACTAAAGGCCGTACACACGATAAGAAAATCTGAAGGGAAATTATATATATATATATATACACACACATACATACATACATATAAATACACACACATACTTTTTAAATTGAATGGTAAATTTTACATCTACTAACATCAGATCAATATAAAGGGGGAGGTCCCCGGACAGCATACGTGGGCATTGTATTGCAAGGTTCGCTTTAACCCAAAATGCTCGCTGACATAGAACACAGAAGTCTGAACTGCCAGCAGGAAGAGGGGTAAGCACTGGGCACACATTTCCATATCTCCGGTACAGAATTTGACTATTATGACTTTGTGGCTGATCTGCAGGTGGATGCTCCCGGCATGCATTACACAGGTGCTTGTGAAGTCGGTGTCCTAAATCCGGACTGCTTTTCATATCTGCATACAGGTACGGACGTGGTTTTCTATTGGTGACGGCAGGAGACCATATCTGTGTAATGTGTGTTGAATAGTCTAATGTACAGAGATCACCCAGAGGGAAATGTTTTTTTCTCAACAAAAGTGGAGTTACTCTTTAAGCAAGAAAAACGAAGCTGCTTTTTATAAGGATGAATTTTCACTGCGTTTTTCCTGTGCGAAAAATGCAACAAAATGCAAAGCCTTTAGACCCCGTTCACACTGGGGCGAGCCGACTTTGCCGGGCGACCTGTGAAGTCGCGGCACGCAGCTCGCACCGCGACCGGCACGGACTTCATATAATTGAAGTCAATGCAGGTCGCTCCAGGTCGCCCCAAAGAAGCTCCGGACCCTTTTTCTAAGTCGGAGCGACTTGTGTCGCTCCTATTAGAACAGGTCCACAGCTTCTCTACGGCAGGCGACCTACGGCGACCTGTCAGGCGACCAGGTCGCCTGACAGGTCGCCCCAGTGTGAACCGGCTCTTAAAGCCTACAGGACTCTTCTCACCACTGCGCTGTGTGTACAGGGTTACATAGTTAGTCAGGTTGAAAAAAAGACACAAGTCCATCCGGTTCAACCAAAAAAAAACAGTATTGAAAACCCAACCATACAATCCTTTATACACAATCCTATACCCGCTGTTGATCCAGAGGAAGGCGAAAATAAACCCCAACAAAGCATGATCCAATTTACTACAGTAGGGGAAAAAATTCCTTCCTGATCCCCCGAGAGGCAATCGGATATTCCCTGGATCAACTTTACCTTTAAATATTAGTACCCACTTATATTATGTACACCCAGGAAAGAATCCAGGCCTTTTTTAAAGCAATCTACTGAGCTGGCCAGAACCACCTCTGGAGGGAGTCTATTCCACATTTTCACAGCTCTTACGGTGAAGAAACCTTTCCATATTTGGAGGTGAAATCTGTTTTCCTCTAGAAGTAAAGATTCTGTGATGACCTTTAAGTGAACAACTCAACACCAAGATCACTATATGGACCCCTTATGTATTTATACAAGGTAATCATATCCCCCCTTAATCTCCTCTTCTCAAGAGAGAATTCAGTTCCTCCAATCTTTCCTCATAGCTGAGGTCCTCCATGCCTCTTATCAATTTGGTTGCTCTTCTCTGTACTTTCTCCAGTTCCCCAATATCCTTTTTAAGAACTGGTGACCAAAACTGAACTGCATATTCCAGATGAGGTCTTACTAATGATTTGTACAGGGGCACAATTACATCTCTCTCTCTCTGGAGTCCATGCCTCTGTTAATACAAGAAAGGACTTTGCTTGCTTTGGAAATCGCAGCTTGGCATTGCATGCTATTATTAAGCTTATGATCTACTAGAACACCCAGATCCTTCTCCGCTATGGATTCCCCCAGTTCTACTCCCCCTAGTATGTATGATGCATGCATATTCTTAGCCCCCAAGTGCATAACTTTACATTTATCAACATTAAACCTTAACCACTTAAGCCCCAGGCCTATTTCTGACACTTTTTGTTAAAATCTGTATTTTTTGCTAGAAAATTACTTAAAGAGGTTGTAAACTCAGTTAATTTTTTTTTTTTTTTTTTACAAGCTGAAAGAGAAACACATAATGAGCTAGTATGCATCGCATACTAGCTCATTATGAAATACCTTAGAACGAGCCCCCGCCGTGCCGTCCGCTCACCTCTATGACGGGCGACATGTCTAGTCGCCCGTCTTCCGGGATCGCGGCATCCGGCCAACTGATTGGCCGGAGCCGCGGTGACGTCACTCCCACGCGGGAGCCGACAGTCACGGCACGGATCTCTGAAGAAACGGCACCAGCGGCCGTTCCTTCAGAGCACATGCGCCAGTGACATCACTGGCTGCATGTAAGGTAAATATCTCCTAAACGGTGCATGTTTAGGAGATATTTACAGCACCTATAGGTAAGCCTTATCATAGGCTTGCCTATAGGTAAAAGTGTCAGAGGAGGGTTTACTTCCTCTTTAAAACCCCTAAACACATGTATTTTTTTTAGCAAAGACTCTGGAGAATAAAATGGCGGTCATTGCAATATTTTTTGTCACGCGGTATTTGTGCAGCGGTCTTTCAAACGTCATTTTTTTGGAAAAATTACGAAAAATCACATTTCACTGCATTAAAAAAAAAAAAAACTAAACAGTAAAGTTAGCCCGTTTTTTTTTTTTTGTATATTGTGAAAGATGATGTCACGCCGAGTAAATAGATACCCAACATGTTACGGTTTAAAATTGCGCACACTAGTGGAATGGTGACAAACTACGGTCAATAGAAATCTCCATAGGCGATGCTTTAAAATTTTTTAACGGTTACCAGTTTATCGTGGCGATACCTCACGTGTGGTTTGAACAGCGATTTCATTCGCGGCTCGACTTCCATATATGTTTTCTTTTGTGTGCGATGGGGGCAGCTAAATTTTTAAAAAATGTTTTCCTATTTATTTTTTTATTTATTTAATTTTAACAAAAAAAATAAAAAATCTGATCACTTTTATTGCTGTCACAGGCAATGTAAACATCCCTTGTGACAGCAATATGCAGTAACAGGTACTCTTTATGGAGGGATCGAGGGTCTTAAGCCCCATACACACACGCAGATTGTCGTCATACAAACGTCGGCGGACGAAAGATCTGCCGATTGTATGCGTGTTAGTATGGTGCCTCCGACAGCTGTCTGCACACAATCTGCGGACAAGAGTCTTTCTTGCAAACATGAAAATTTTTGTCTGCGGACACCAGAACGGACGATTGTTTGCCTGTCAGTACAGAAATCAGCCGACAGACCGCAGATTTGCAAGACTGGGCATGCTCAGAAAATAAAAAACACAGGGAAAGTTAACCATTACATGACATCACTTCTGCAGTCAGCTGAAGTCTGCGCACAAAATTCTTGTGCTGTCCTTGTGCTGTCTTTGCACTTTTCAACAGACACCGACATCCCGGGGAGAAAAGACGAACATTTGTATGACGACGATCTGCGTGTGTGTATGGGGCTTAAAAGACCCCAAACCCCTCCACTACACTTCCATGCATTCAAAACGCCGAAAACTGCATTTTTGAATACACTCACTTTTTTAATCTGCCGCCTTTAGCAGCCAAGTAGCCCGGATGTGACGTCATGGACGCCGCCTCCAGGTTACGTCATCGGAGACCCGAACAAAGCTGCACCTGGCTTAGATCGGGACTCCATCCAACCGGTGGACACGCCAGCTGGTTGCTCGGGTTACCCGGTGGGACGGGAGACCCGGGCAGAGCCGTGGAAGGCGGCCGGCTCCCCGGGGTAATGATCGAGCAGCTCCCGAGCCGCATCGGTCGTTACCGCCGGAAAGCCGACCGCCGGCTCCAAACAACGGTACCTTTGCGGTAAGTGGTTAAAAAGGGTATTTAGAAGTCCATCATACTGCATCTTTGATGCAGTTTTGGAAAACTGCACCAAAACGCAGGTCCCCACTGAGATGAATAGAAAACAGGTCATAAAACTTACCTGTGTTGCGTTTTTGATGCATTTTTTGAGTCACATGTCCAGGTTTTACAGGTGCATACTGGGTAAAAGGCACCCAGAAAACACATGCGTTTTTGTGCTGGAGTGGTGTGAAAGCAGCCTAAACCCCAAGACAGAGAGGACCATATACAAATCTGGATATCGAATACAGTAATCAAAACATGGAACAGCAGGCAGAAATGTGAAAGTTTAGTCAAAAAGTACTTTTGGGCAATTATAAGTGAAAATCTGTCCTCACTAATAATATGCTTCAGGATTATTTTTTGACAAGTCAAACAAGAGAAGAGCTGCGCCCCCGGTACACTCTACCCGAGCACAGCGCTAAATCCCGTCCCCGTCTCACCATGGACGGAGCGTGCAATTAAATCGCAGGAACACTCAGCTCCGCCATCAATCACCGCGCACGGTATAAACATGACAGATCCGCCTCTTATAGATTCCCCTATGAAGAGGACCTGAAGAATAATAATGTCACACATAGGGAGACGGAGCGGGAGGAATACGTGTGCTGGCCTTTACTGAACCCATGCCGGCTCTGACAACTACAAAGACGTCTCCATTCCCCTCTGTCTTCCCTTTTTAGAAGACAAAACATTAAAGTGATGTGACCGAACACGCAGCTAAGAAGGTAAAAATGTCAAGCTGACATGAAAAACAGGCAGTGAGCCATTGTAAGCAAAAAAAAGTTTTCGCTTTGCTCACGAAGTTTAAGAAATCTGAAAGCCTCAAGAGAATTTAATTTTTTTTTATTGGAAAATAGCCTAACCCATACATATCATCACAACTACTATGTGCATCCATATACCGCGTTTATTTCAGGACAAATTGGGCTTTCATTTGGTGGTAAATGGTAATGATTATCTGGCCAAAAATAGTAAAAATAAATAAATAAATAAATAAATTTGTTTAAAATGTAACTTTATATTTCTTGCTACTACCATAATGTACCACCAAAGAACAACCCAAAACATGTTCTCCTGCTCCTGATGATTGCAGTGATATCACCTACTAGAGCTTCACGATTCTGGCAAAAATGAGAATCATGATTTTTTTTGCTTAGAATGAAGATCACTATTCTCAAAATCCTTATTTTAAAGATAGATAGAATATAATATATCTAGAATATATATATATATATATATATATATATAGAATATAATATATCCATCTCTCTCTCTCTATATATATATATATATATATATATATATATATATATATATATATTGTGATTCTGCACTGCGCTGCTTTAACTGACAATTGCGCGGTCGTGCAACGCTGTACCCAAATCCAATTGATGTCCTTTTTTTCCACAAACAGAGCTTTCTTTTGGTGGTATTTGATCACCTCTGCGGTTTTTAGATTTTGTGCTATAAACAAAAAAAAAAGAGCGACAATTTTGAAAAAAAAAAAAACAATATTTTTTACTTTCTGCTATAAAACATTCCCAATAAAAAAATAAAAAAAAAATCTCTTTTTTTTTTATCATTTTAGGCCAATTTGTATTCTGCTACATAAGAGCCACCTGCTTTGTTTACATAAACAGGCGGCTCTGCTGTCATTCTAGCCAAAGATCGCGGGAGGCCGGCGGCAATCAAGCCCGCTCCTCCCGCGGTCTGACTCCCGCTGTGTCTAATCACAGGGGGAGTGCGGCTCTAGCGGCGCGCGCGTGTCGCTGAATCTATGTGCACATAATCGCGTAGATCTACGCACAGCCGAGCCGCTCTGCTGCAGTAAATCTGTGTGGGGCGGTCGGCAAGTGGTTAAAAGGCAGATCCTCCAGAATTTGTGCTTCCTCTGAAGCAGGACTTTTTTTTTTTTTTTTTTAAGGAATTCTGTGCAAGGAGAAAGGCCAAGAGCACCGACAGTTCCTGTCCTGGCCTTTACCCCTCAGACCAGCCACAGGGGTTAGGTGTAGGCCGGGGGGCTCCCTTTTTGGTTCTATGGTCCATAGGTTTCTGTTACACTCCCTTGCCCTGCTCCACTGGGGACTGTGAGGTGGCTAATGCCTCGTTTCCACTGAGCAGTACGGTTCGGTACACCTTGATCAGGCTTGCACTTCCACCGCCAAGCGAACCTCAGCTCAACAGTACCTCAACAGTGTAACTCCACCGTGTCCCAAAAAGTCCCAAAAAAGTGGTACGGTACGGTTCGGAATTAGGGTACCATTCACAACTTTTGACAATGGAAACGGCAAAAATTGCGTACCGTACTGAACCGAACCGTACCGCTCAGTGGAAACGAGGCTGCTCTGGGCCTGTAGTTGCTGAAAACATTCTTAGCCTGGAAAAAAAGAAAAATGAATGAAGTCACCACCTCTATAGACTGGTAAGCTGCAATACATTACATTTTTGTTCTTGGGTTTAGATATAATCAATCTCTCCCAAGGTACACGTGCATTTTCGGCACATAGAAACATGGTTTCTATATAATGTTGAATGCTGCGTGTGGATTTTTCAAACCTGTGATTTGCTTTATGCTTTAGAGATCCACTCTGGTTGAAATTTTACATTGCAGCTCACTATTGGCACTTTTCCACTGCAAGTACCGGCTAGTACCGGCTCGGCTCTACTCGGCCCTGCTTGGCCCGGTTTGCTTTTCCACTGCTGGTACCGCATGGTATAGTGTCGGAACGGTTCGGTACGGTATGGTATAGGTTTGCTTTTCCACTAAAGTAGTACTAAAGTTAAGTGGGTGGGATAACAACGGGGTGGGTGTGATTCTCTGACCAATCAGTGGCTAGTAGTGACTGCATGCAAAGGATTGTGGGATATGGTACCAGTTTGGTACCTGTTGGAACCACAATCGAGTAGGTACTGTTTTTTCAGAGCCGTACCGTACCGTTCGGTTCCATGCAGTGGAAAAGCAAACCTATACCGTACTGTACCGAACCGTTCCGACCCTATACCATGCGGTACCGCAGTGGAAAAGCACAAAAGCGTGCCGAACCGGTACGGTTCCATGCAGTGGAAAAGCGCCAAGAGTTCTCTTCCAGCCCCACTCACTAAATTCCCAGAGTTGCCACCATCAGCCCAGAATCTGGAGTTACAAAATACAGTCTCCATGTTCTGGGGTTCCAAGTCCTTTCCTTGGTAGGTGACCACATGGTTTTGTTCCCGGGACTTCGATCTCAGAAATCCTCTTTGCATGCAGGCATTGCTTGGAAAGTTTCCATCCACAGAGTAAAACTTTTTTATACACTGCTGCAAAGTCAAACGCGAGCCACGCCATAAACTGCAATAACGGAGATACAAGGCTGTATAACTGGAGGATGAGAGCCAATAAAACTCATTAAATCCGTCTCCTTTTTAATCAGGTTTTACAATTGTAATTAAAGTTTATTGAAAGATAATGGCTGAGCTAATTAGTTGTCGGACTAAATATGTATTGTCCCTTGAATTAAACTGCGTGACGAAGAGGAGCCAGCAGCCAGGACTGCACAAGCAGCAAAACCATGTGTCAAAGTGGAACTATAGTGTCAACTTCTTCCTTAAAAATAAAGTTGCATGTATAAAATAGCAAAAAACATTACAATTTTTTTTTTTTTTTTAAATAGTACTTTCCTGCAACGCTTAGGCTTCTTTCACACGGATTCGGTTTTCTTCCACTTAAAAAGAAAAAAACTGACCATATAATTATATCTGAACACACTGATCTGTTGTGGGTTCGCTGCGTTTAGCAAAATCTTTCTTGCTGCATTTTTTTAGTGTAGGTTTGGTGCGGTTAAAAAAAAAAAAAAAAAAAGAAGATGCAACCCCCCCCCCCCCACACTAAAATGCTTAGAAAACGCGTCAAAAATGCACTCACGGTAGCATTTTTGATGCGCTGAGTCACGTTTAATGTGAAAAACGCATTGCAATAGGAAAAGAGCCTCCGTGCCAAGCAAGAACTCCTAGACGAGGAAACAGAGCTTCAAAACCAAGCTGGAACTCCAGGACAAGAGAAAGGAGCTTCCAGGCAAGACAGGGACTCCTGAACAACGCATAGAGCCTCCAAGCCAAGCAGGAAATCCTTGACAGGATAAGGAGCCTCTAGATGAGTCCAAAGTTCTGGACACGAGAAGGGAGACCTAGACACGAAAAAAGGCACCTTCAAGCCAAGCTGCAACTTCTGGGAAACAAACCTCAGGCCAAGCAGGGACTGCTTGACAAAGAAAAGTAGCCTCCAGGTTAAGTGGGGGCTCTCGGATAAGGGAATGAAGCCTCCAAGCCAAGCAGGAACACAGACAAGGTAAAAGAGGTCTCCAGGTTTCCCCTGGGAAAGGCGTCTGCGGGCCAAGCCCGACCCCTGGGTAAAGGCGTCTGCGGGCCAAGCCCGACCCCTGGGAAAGGCGTCTGCGGGCCAAGCCCGACCCCTGGCAAAGGCGTCTGCGGGCCAAGCCCGACCCCTGGCAAAGGCGTCTGCGGGCCAAGCCCGACCCCTGGCAAAGGCGTCTGCGGGCCAAGCCCGACCCCTGGCAAAGGCGTCTGCGGGCCAAGCCCGACCCCTGGCAAAGGCGTCTGCGGGCCAAGCCCGACCCCTGGCAAAGGCGTCTGCGGGCCAAGCCCGACCCCTGGCAAAGGCGTCTGCGGGCCAAGCCCGACCCCTGGCAAAGGCGTCTGCGGGCCAAGCCCGACCCCTGGCAAAGGCGTCTGCGGGCCAAGCCCGACCCCTGGCAAAGGCGTCTGCGGGACAAGCCCGACCCCTGGCAAAGGCGTCTGCGGGACAAGCCCGACCCCTGGCAAAGGCGTCTGCGGGACAAGCCCGACCCCTGGCAAAGGCGTCTGCGGGACAAGCCCGACCCCCGGCAAAGGCGTCTGCGGGACAAGCCCGACCCCCGGCAAAGGCGTCTGCGGGCCAAGCCCGACCCCCAGCAAAAGCGTCTGCGGGCCAAGCCCGACCCCCGGCAAAGGCGCCTGCGGGCCAAGCCCAACCCCCGGCAAAAGGCGCCTGCGGGCCAAGCCCAACCACCGGGAAAGGCGCCTGCTGGCAAAGCCCAACCCCCGGGAAAGGTGCCTGCGGGCAAAGCAAAACCCCTGGGAAAGGCGCTTGCAGGTCAAGCCAAACCCCTGAGAAAGGCGCCTGCAGGTAAAGCCAAACCCCTGGCAAAGTGCCTGTGGGTCAAGCTGAACCCCTGAGAAAGGTGCTTGTGGGTCAAGCTGAATCCCTGGGAAAAGTGCCTGTGGATCAAGCTGAATCCCTGAGAAAGGTGCCTCCAGGCTAAGCAGACATTGCTGTACAAGGGACATAAGTCACTGGGCTAAGCAGGAACTCCCAGAAAAGGGAAAGGTGCCACCAAATTGTCATTGGGGTGTAGGAGGAAAGCACTCCCCCCCCCATGTTCCAGTTTTTGCCTAGTCACCACTAAACTTAAAATATAATAAATGCATTGATGGAAGTCCTGATAGTAAAATATGTCCAGTTTTCTATTTCGGAAAGTTTGCAAGCCTGAACGTGGCCCTCGGGGTAAAACCTATTCAGCAATCTGCTCTCCTCCTGTACAGGTAACAGTAACAGCAGGTCCTACAGGGTGTAAAATTATAACAGCAGCTTTACACTTGAGTGCACAATGTCACATCGATCGCATTACTCGCATCGCTGGCCGCAAACACAGCACTCCATCCTGCTAAACAAACCATTATTCACAGGAGAGCTCTACGGGGAAGGCGTGCTGCAATGTTATAGCCAGTCACGTTACCTGTGACCAGGAGCAATATTCCTATAGCAGATACATGATAAACAGCTGGAAAAGCATGGCAGATCATAGATTAGACATTTCTAGAGGACTTTATGCTGCATGTAGAAAGGTCAGTCCACCCAAGCCTGGAATTCCCACCACTTGAGAACCAAGTCAGCAACGACAGCTTACAAATTCTGTCAGTTCCTATCCGTTCCTTTTCAAAAATGCGAGCGCACTACATCCCTAAGGGCTCTATCGCTTCAACATGCATTTTTGATGCTTCGGCGATTCACACCAGTGTGGCTTTGAAATTGGGCTACTTCAGCGCGATTTCAAAGCCGCAGATCAGTGCAATTTGAATCCCTGATTTAACTGCGGCTTGGGACTTCATTTAACAGAAGTCTATGCAAGTCGCAGAAAAGTAGTAGAGGAATCTTCTTCAAAGTCGCTATGACTTGAGATGCAACGATTTGAATAGTTCCATTGCCAAAAAGAAGGGTGGGACTTGTAATGCAATTTTGAACTGTCAAATCCCATTGGTGGGAACGAGGGCTTAATATATCAAATGTAAAATATGAAATTACCCGCGCTGCTCCACAAAACAAATAAATATATAATACATACAGTGCTCGTGCTTAACTTAATGTGCACAATAAAAATTGCCAATCAATATACATAAATAATGAACGTGAATGAATAAAATAAATCAATAAATATAAACTGTTGTCTTAATCTTTCAATTAATGATGTGCTCAAAAAACATTGTGCCGTGACAGTCTTTGTGCAAAAATATAAGTTCAAAGTGCTGCGTGCTCATACAAAAAATGCTGGTGCTCTCTGTACACGAGTAGGTGCTCCCCTCTTGGTCCCCCACTCACCAGAAGGCTTTTGATAACGCTCTATGTGAGGAGCGAAACGCGTCAAGCTATTCATCCGAATATATACTACGCCAGTCTGCATCCTACTTCCGGCAACGGGGATACGGGGAGTGAGTATAGCCATTTGAAGTGGCGACCCGTGGGATGATTTTCAGGCGTTTGAACCTCTGCTAAATTGTAAGTGTAACCTGTATTGTGTGCATCGAATAAAGTGTTTACATACTTCACGATGCCAGCATCTCTTTCTTTTTTGAGCATCACCTGGATGTTGTGATCTACAATACACCTATAAAGCGGTTGAAAGGCTCGCCCAATAAGGCATTTATCTTCAAAGGATATTCTGAAAGCGCTGTAATATTTGGCTTCTGGTGAGTGGGGGACCAAGAGGGGAGCACCTACTCGTGTACAGAGAGCACCAGCATTTTTTGTATGAGCACGCAGCACTTTGAACTTATATTTTTGCACAAAGACTGTCACGGCACAATGTTTTTTGAGCACATCATTAATTGAAAGATTAAGACAACAGTTTATATTTATTGATTTATTTTATTCATTCACGTTCATTATTTATGTATATTGATTGGCAATTTTTATTGTGCACATTAAGTTAAGCACGAGCACTGTATGTATTATATATATATATATATATATATTTATTTGTTTTGTGGAGCAGCGCGGGTAATTTCATATTTTACACTTTTTAAGGCACATCCCTTTCTTATACCAAGCAGCAGCCCACTTTATTGTATTATAAGAGCTATTTTAATCCTGAGCGCTAGCCTTTTATAAATTAATATATCAAATGCCCGGTGTATGTTAATTTTCTATTTGTTTTAAAGGGGCTCAGTAGAATCCAGACTCCGTAGTACCCTCAAGTTCCGTAATAGCCCTGCTCAGCAGATCCCCCGCTTAGTAGTACCCCCAACTCTGCTGATCCCCTGCTCAGTAGTACCCTCGTTCAGCAGATACCTCATACAGTAGTACTCCCAGCTCCGCTGATCACCCGCTCAATAGTAACCCCTAGCTCCACTGATCCCCCACGTAACGGTAACCCTTGGATCCGCTGATCCTCCGCGCAACTGTAACCCTTAGATCCACTGATCCCCCCGCTCAGTGGTAACTCTTAGCTCTGCTGAACCCCATTCAATAGTAACCCTTAGCTCTGCTGATACCCCGCTCAATAGTAACCCTTAGCTCTGCTGGTCCCCCCGTGCAATAGTAACCCATAGCTCTGCGAATACCCCAGCTCAATAGTAACCCTTCGCTCTGCTGATCCCCCGTTTAATAGTAACCCTTAGCTCCACTGACCCCCCGCTCAGTAGCAACCCTTAGGTCTGCTGATCCCCCACTCTGTAGTAACTATTAGCTCTACTGATACCCCGCTCAGTAGTAACACTTTGCTCTCCTGATCCTCCACTAAGTAGTAACCCCCCACCCTCTGCTGATCCCCCACTCAGTAGTAACCCCCCCCCCCGGCTCTGCTAATCCCCCACTCTTTAATGCCCAGCTCTTTAAAACCCTCATCTCTGCTGATCCTCTGGTTTGCTGATTCCCCCATCCCAGTTCCCCTCCCCTATTTTTCCCATGCTGCTCACAACATTAAATATCTGCTAGTTTTTCCTGCCCCGGCCCCCCAGCTCTTCTGATCCTCCACCGCTCAGCCCTCACTTCAGTCCTCACTCACCTTCCACTACAGCATTCCCACATTGCACACCACATGTGCTGCTCCCTAGTTGCTCCACTCCGGACCCTGCTCACTCCGCCCCCTTGAAGACGTCGTAATGACGAAACGCATTGGGAGGAGCTAGCCGAACGTCATTGCGCCACACCCAGAAACCCCGGAGGTCAGCCATCTTTTTGGTTATCCACTGGAAACAACATCGCTACCACATATCGCTGTGGAACTGCATCTTTGATGTTTTATATCTGCTTGTTTTCTTGTATCTGGGTGAGTGCATACCCTATAAGCTTTGAATAAAGTTGTATGATTTTAAAGGATAATGCACTATGGGCCTATTTTTCTTTTAATCTCTCCGTGAGCCATTAAGGCCTTTACTGGCTAGCCACGCAGTGGAGTACTTTGATGCACACGATTGGAGCATTATACTGCATAAATATCATGGTCTTCTTGAAAGATGCAGACTTTTTCCTGTACCACTGCTTGAAGAAAGGGTCTTCCAAAAAACTGGCAGTAGGTTTGGGTATGGATTTTGAGTCCATTTTCAAACCGAAAAGGTCCAACTAGCTCATCATTAATATTACTAGCCCATACCAGTACCCCACCTCCACCCTGTTGGCGTCTGAGTCAAAGTGGAGCACTGTGCCGTTACTAATCCAGCCACAGGCCCATCCATCTGGTCCATCAAGAGTCACTCATCTCATCAGTCCATGAAACCTTTGAAAATCTGCCTTCAGATATTTCTTGGCTCTGTCTTGACGTTTTAACTTATAGTACGTCTTTTTCAGCAGTGGTCCATTTCAGCCTTCCTTACCTTGGCCATGTCTCTGAGCGCTGAACACCTTGTACTTCTGGGCATTCCAGGTAGGTTGCATTTCCGAAATATGACAGCACTAGACAATAATGTCCTCCTGGTAGCTTCACATTTGATTCTTCTCAAATCTTTGGCAGTTAATTTGCATCTTATTTTTTCTCAACACGTTTCTTGCGACCCTGTTGACTATTTGCAATAAAACGTTTGATGATTCTGTGATCACGCCGCAATAGCTTACCAATTTCGAGAATGCTGCAGCCCTCTGAAATACTTTACAATTGACTTTTCAGAGTCCGTAAAACCTCTTTTTTGGCCCATTTGAGGAAAAGAAGCTGCCTAAACATTTGCACACCTTGATATAGAATGTTGATCTCATTAGGCCACACCCTCCCTCATTACACAAATACACATCACCTGATATGCTTAAATCCAATGAGCATTCAAGTTTATACAGCTTGGAGCCGTATGCATAAAAATGATGATTTGGTCAAAATACTCACTTGCCAAATAACTGTGCACTCAATGCTTCTATCTATCTATCTATCTATCTATCTCTAGCGGCAGAGTGACCCCCCACCATACAATAGTAACCAATAGGGGGGGCATAAACATAGAAGTCATGAAGTCATGCTGTTTTGCCTATACCCCACCAACATTTCAGCCAACAGCAAACACTCAAATGATGCATGAATTAATACATTAATTATTTATAGACAATAAAATTAATTGTAAAAGGTAAATTTTGTATTTAAATAACAAACATGTCAAACTTACCTGCTCTGTGTAATGGTATTGCACAGAGCAGCCCGAATTCTCCCCCTCTGGGTTCACTGGGCTTCTGGTACCTCTCCCCTCCTGAGTTCCCTCATAGATAGCCAGCCGCTTGCTAAGGGTGCATTCATGGAAGCTTAATCCTGAGCCACATTGCCTGCATCTATTACAACACAGTGTTCAGTACCCCCATAGCAAGCAGCTTGCTAAGGGTGCACTCATGTAGGCTTAAGGGCCATACACACTATAAGATTTTCTGAAGACTTTTCTTCCTTCAGATTTACCTTTTCTATGTAGTGCAAGGGCCTGCCAGATTGCAGACAAATTGAAAGTGTTTAGGTTTGACCTCATATTATATGGTTTTGGTAAATCTAAAGGACAAAGTCTTCAGAAAATCTTATAGTGTGTATGGCCCATTAATCCCGAGCCGCACTGCGTGCATCTAATGAAACAGTGTTCAGTACCCCCACAGCAAGCCGCTTGCTAAGGGTGCACTCATGTAGGCTTAATCCTGAGCCACGCTGCCTGCATCTATTGAAACACAGTGTACAGTATCCCCCCATAGTAAGCCGCTTGCTAAGGGTGCACTCGTGTAGGCTTAATCCTGAGCCGCACTGCGTGCATCTATTGAAACACAATGTTCAGTACCCACATAGCAAGCAGCGTGCTAAGGGTGCACTCATGTAGGCTTAATCCTGAGCCGCACTGCGTGCATCTATTGAAACACAGTGTTCAGTACCTCAATAGCAAGCCGCTTGCTAAGAGTGCATTCATGTAGGCTTAATCCTGAGTCGCACTGCGTGCATCTATTGAAACACAATGTTCAGTACCCCCATAGCAAGCTGCTTGCTAAGGGTGCACTCGCGTAGGCTTAATCTTGAGCCGCACTGCGTGCATCTATTGAAACACAGTGTTCAGTACCTCCATAGCAAGCCGCTTGCTAAGGGTGCACTTGTGTAAGCTTAATCCTGAGCCACACTGCCTGCATCTATTGAAACACAGTGTACAGTATCCCCCCATAGCAAGCCGCTTGCTAAGGGTGCACTCGTGTAGGCTTAATCCTGAGCCACTCTGCCTGCATCTATTGAAACACAGTGTTCAGTACCCCCATAGCAAGCAGCGTGCTAAGGGTGCACTCGTGTAGGCTTAATCCTGAGCCGCACTGCGTGCATCTATTGAAACACAGTGTTCAGTACCCCCATAGCAAGCTGCTTGCTAAGGGTGCACTCGTGTAGGCTTAATCCTGAGCCACGCTCCATGCATCTATTGAAACACAAAGTTCAGTACCCCCATAGCAAACAGCGTGCTAAGGGTGCACTCGTGTAGGCTTAATCCTGAGCCGCACTGCGTGCATCTATTGAAACACAGTGTTCAGTACCTCCATAGCAAGCCGCTTGCTAAGGGTACACTCATGTAGGCCTAATCCTGAGCCCCACTGCTTGCATCTATTGAAGCACAATGTTCAGTACCCCCACAGCAAGCCGCTTGCTAAGGGTGCACTCGTCTAGGCTTAATTCTGAGCCGCACTGCATTCATCTATTGAAACAGTGTTCAGTGTCCCCATAGCAAGATGCTTGCTAAGGGTGCACTCGTGTAGGCTTAATCCTGAGTCGCACTGAGCGCATCTATTGAAACAGTGTTTAGTACCCCCATAGCAAGCCACTTGCTAAGGGTGCACTTGTGTAGGCTTAATCCTGAGCCGCACTGCCTGCATCCATTGAAACACAGTGTACAGTATCCCCGATAGCAAGCCACTTGCTAAGGGTGCTCTCATGTAGGCCTAATCCTGAGCCCCACTGCGCGCATCTATTGAAACGGTATTCAGTACCCCCATAGCAAGCTGCTTGCTAAGGGTGCACTGGTGTAGGCTTAATCCTGAGCTGTACTGCCTGCATCTATTGAAACACAGTGTTCAGTATCCCCATAGCAAGCAGCTACCTAAGGGTGCACTCATGTAGGCTTAATCCTGAGCCGCACTGCGGCTCCGCCCTGCCACCTGCTCTCCCACAAATCACTGGATTTGATTGACAGTAGCAGGAGCCAATGGCTCTCAGAGTCCACGAAGGAGAAAGAGAGCAGCGTTGCTGCTCTTGGGCACAGTGCTGGACTGAGATTGGGCTCAGTTAAGTATTTGGGGGGGCTGCACCTAAAAGGTTTTTTACCCTAATGGAGAGTATGCCTTTACAGCCACTTTGGAATGATTACACATCTTGTATGTAGACTTTGGTTCCCCTATGTACCAGAACAGAAGAAGGGAAAGTGCTCTCCTAGCCACCATGACCTTCTTCGTTGTCTTAGGTTGTAGTATTATGTCTAACATGAATACACACAATTGGTCTTAATTGCATGACACAGATCCTTGCCAAGCTGCCTCCAAATAAAAATCTCTTGGCTCACGATCAAACATTTCTGTAATTGAGCTCACTGAGCACTTCCAGCACTAACCAGGCCAACCCTTATTTACCACGACGCGGGCTGTTTGGTCTGTCGCCTCCGGTTGTGTACATACATTGCACAAAGCAGGGATCAGTGATTGGCACACATGGGGTATGTTCCCCAGAGATCTTCCGCTTATTCCTGTTTGCAGACACATTATCAGCATATTACAAGAACTGGTGGGAGCTGTGTGTGGGCACATCCCTCAGGGATAGATGGCAAGGATTGCCGCAAAGGGCTAGGTTGTGTGGGATGAATGTCAACAGATGGGCAGAATTCCTCTGGTGCAGTGGTGTGTCGCAGGCTCCTCACCTGATTGTTGCTTTAATTATTATTACAAGTACTTATATAGCGGCGTCAATTTATGCAGCACTTTACATATATATTGTACATTCACGTCAGTCCCTGCCCTCAAGGAGCTTACAATCTAAGGTCGCTAACTCATGTTCATGCATACACATACTAGTGTGGCCAATTTAGAAAGGAGCCATTTGCCCTTCCAGCATGTCTTTGGAGTGTGGGAAGAAACCGGAGTACTCTGGAAAAACCCACACAGGCACAGGGAGAACATGCAAACTCCAGGCAGATAATGCCATGGTTAGGATTCAAACCAACGACCCTAGTGCTGCTAGGTGGAAGTGCTCACCACTTAGCCACTGTGCTGCTTTAACCACTTTACCACTGGAGGATTTTGCCGTCTTACGTCTGGGCCACTTTTTGCGATTCGGCACGGTGCGACTTTAACTGACAATTGCGCGGTCGTGCGACGCCGCACCCAAACGAAATTTACGTCCTTTTTTTCCCACAAACAGAGATTTCTTTTGGTGGTATTTGATCACCTGTGCGATTTTTACTTTTTGCGCTATAAACAAAAAAAGAGCGTAAATTTTGAAAAAATAACAATATTTTTCACATTTTTTTATATGAAATTCCCCCCAAAAAAATGTAAAAATCAAATTTTTTTAAAATTTTTGGCCAATTTGTTTTCTGCTACCTATGTTTGGTAAAAAAAAAAAAATCACAATAAGCGTATTTTGATTGGTTTGCGCAAAAGTTATTACCAAGGGAAAGATTTATGTCATTTTTGGTGTTTTTTTTTTTAACGAGTAATGGCGGCGATCTGCGATTTTTTTGCGGGACTGCGACATTGCGGCGGACAGATCGGACCCTTGACTGACATTTTTTACACTTTTGGGGTTACCAGTGACATTACTACAGTAATCAGTGCTATACATATGCACTGTTACTGTAAAAATGACACTGGCAGGGAAGGGGTTAATTTTTATTGGTGATCAAGGGGTTAATGTATGCCTGGTGCTTACTGACGTGTGTGGGGGGAGGGGACTGAGTGACACAAGGACAGATCGCAGGTTCAGCTATGCTGAACCCTGCAATCTGACCCTGCCTGTCACTTAGGAGATCCGCCCGCTTTGTTTACACAAGCAGGCGGATCTCCACACTCGATTCCCCGACGATCAGGGAAGAGCAGCGGTGATCGCCGCCGCTCCTCCTCTGGCCCGACTCCCGCTGTGACTGAATACAGCGGGAGCGAGCCTCCGGCGGCGCGCGCGCGCGCGCCGCCAAGAGAGGGGAATTCTGGTGACGTAGTACTACATCGCCAGACGTTATCGAGTCACTTTGCCGCAGTACAGCTCTAGTGAGCAGTGCGGAAGTGGTTAATACCTCAACCTCCTGAGCAAAAGCAGAATTGTCACTCAAATGGTGGTCATCAATTTTTGGGATATAGGGCGCCTCAAGTGCGGCCCTTGACATCGCCAAAGGGCAACACATAATATTTCATGAATGTAATATTACAGAAAACTGGCAAACCGAAGACGTGCAACCGGAGACGGTCAAAAGCTGAAGGAAATGGTCAGAGCCTGGAGATTCATTACAGGAGACTGCTAGAGTTCAATATAATAGCTCCTTTACAAATCTATGCTTCCAAATCTTTTTGGTTTCTAATAAGTGCCCAAGGCCCCCCTGAGCCACAGGTTGGGCACCAGGGCCCTAAAGAAGTCACCTTTGCTCCTCCCGTGGCAGCTACATAAAAGGGTATGTAGGGAGGTGGTGGAGGAGCTAGTCCACTGACTGATCCTGGGACAGTCACATTTTTCAGGAAGTTTAAAGAAGCATCACAAGCTAAGAAAGTAAATAATTTATGGAAAAGAAAAAATGTAAGAATTTTAACTACTTTTTTGTGCAGTTTTCTTCATTTGGCTCTTTACAGCCAAATTAGCCCCACATGCCCCTCCCCTCAAAAACAAATGAAATGCCCATTTTACTCACTTCTTCTCCACATGCTCCTCCTCTTCTCCATGTGCCACCATAGGAAGCCGCTTCCTATTGTGGCACATGTGCAGGGTCCATCCAGAGCTGGGCTATGTGCATCTATTGACACACACACACACACCAGCTTAGCCCTGCCCCCTGCTCCCAGATCACTGGGTTTGATTTACAGCAGCAGGAGTCAATGGGGAGACTCCTGCTGTTTTCACCGAGTCCAGTGAGGAGGGAGAGAGAGAACAGCGTGGCTGCTCTGGGACACATCGCTAGAACAAGGTGCCATCAGTGCCACTACGGTGCTCACCAGTGCCCCGCGGGGCCACTACCGTGCTCACCAGTACCCCGCGGGGCCACTACCGTGCTCACCAGTACCCCGCGGGGCCACTACCGTGCTCACCAGTGCCCCGCGGGGCCACTACCGTGCTCACCAGTGCCCCGCGGGGCCACTACCGTGCTCACCA
This sequence comes from Pelophylax lessonae, assembly GCF_965119305.1. Taxonomy (NCBI): domain Eukaryota; kingdom Metazoa; phylum Chordata; class Amphibia; order Anura; family Ranidae; genus Pelophylax; species Pelophylax lessonae. Next base: position 705,759,324 of record NC_138769.1, on the reverse strand, counting down.
GTGCCCTACGGGGCCACTACCGTGCTCACCAGTGCCCTACGGGGCCACTACCGTGCTCACCAGTGCCCTACGGGGCCACTATCGTGCTCACCAGTGCCACTATCGTGCTCACCAGTGCCACTATCGTGCTCACCAGTGCCACTACTTTTTTTTTTTCTTTTGACAGGTACTGTTGTGGAGGGATCTGGGTGTCTAAAAGACCCCAAACCCCTCCTCTGCACTTAAAAGCATTCAAAACGCCAAGTTTGGATGTTTTGAATGCTGTCATTTTTTTAATTTGGCGCCAGTACCCGGAAGTGATGTCATGACATCACTTCTGGGTTTTTACATGGAGACCCGATCAGAACCAAATGCGGCTTTGATCGGGTCTTCTCTTTGGCGGCCGTGCAGGCTGGTTGCCCGGGTCTCCCGGTGGGATGGGAGACCCGGGTGAGCTGCGGAAGGCAGCGGGAGGAGGGGGGACGTCCCCTCCGGCTCCTTGTAATGACAGCCAAGCGGCTTCTCAGCCGCATCGGTTGTCATTACAAGACAGCCGACCGTTGGCTATGGACGCCGGTACTGGGATGATGCCTCTGGCTGCAGACATCACTCCGGTACATGCACTTTCCAGAAATATTGGCAACCACAGGGGCCGATTCCGATAAAACGGGGAAAGTGCATACCAGCCCCCGATATATCGACTTTGCCGATAATCGGTCGATCCCTAGTTTACATTTCTTGTGACTGCAATAAAAGTGATCAAAAAAAGGACAGTGTAAAACAAAAAAAAAAAATTTAAATGTGCAGAATATCGGCACCTAATATCGGCCTGAAGGGTGGCTGGAAAATCAGTATCGGTAATGGTATCAGCCCTGGAAAAAACTATTTTTGTAGGTCGATCCCTACAGTGTTGCATGACAGAGTAATTGTCATTCAAAGTGTGAGAGCACTGAAAGCTGAAAATTGGCCTGGTCAGGAAGGGGGTATAAGTGCCCGGTAGGCAAGTGGCTAAACGCTACATCCATCAACATTCTTCACAAACCGCCATTAGCAGCAAACCGCACACCATTGTTCACAGGCCCTAAGATTAATAAGGGAACAAATATAAATCTTCCATAGGTAAGACTATCAGGGTTTAAAAGGCAATATTTAGATTCTTTCCTAAGCCTCACTGTGTCTGGTTACCTTCAGTATTACGAGGCATCCCATGACCCAATTAAACTATTTAGACACACGGGTCAAAAAAGACTGTGGATCACTTTACATTTTGAAAAATAAAACAAATCTTTTTATATATGTTTATTCTGTATTTAGCCGTTGATTGCACTAAAGGCCTCATTCACTAGGCTAAAAAAAATGCCGCTTTTACAGGCGTTTGGTGTCAGCCTGACAAGTCGTGGTCCCTCACAGTCCATTGCCCGCTACAGGACCCGTTCTAATATGAGCAAAAGAGATTGGCCCGCGGGACTTTAGATGAGGTATGTGCTAGTGGCTGGAGATCAATAAAATACACAAATAGATAGGTAAAGCAATATTAGGTTCTTTATTGCAAATATGTTATAAAAGTAACAATGATGTCATGTGCTCAATATCACATGACGTAGCTCAATAGCTAAAATATAAATAGTATACAACATAAACAATGGTACATTGCATATTGGCATACACCTTGGTGTTACAGCTTGGTTACAGAAATAGCCTTAATAATAGAGTATATTGCATCGTGATCTGACACGTTTCGAGAGCTAAAACTCCCTTCTTCAGAGATCAATGTATTCAAGATACAATGTATTCAAGATATATCTACAAGGAAACAATATGTTGGAGTAAGCAGTAAAAGGTAAGAAGGTTCAATGAAGTATGGACTCAAAGGAGTACCGAATACTCGTGGGTCAAAATTTTAAATTTTGACTTCTGTGTGGTAGCGGTAAACCAAGTCGCTCCGACTTAGAAAAAGGGTCCTGTACTACTTCGGGGCGACCTGGAGGCGACTTGCATAGACATTCATGTTATGAAGTCCGTGCAAGTCGCACCGAAGTCGCGCTGCACGCGACTTCGCAGGTCGCTCCCGAAAGTCGGAGCGACCTAATGTGAACGGGGGCGTTTACAGGCAGAAAAAAAAAAAAAAAAAAAACACACATCCAGGAGCAAAGCTTTTGGGCAGAAAAGAAATGGAACGGGCATAAATGCTAGGGATGTACTGAAATTTCCAAGGCCAAAAATGATCTGCCGAAAATAGGGTTTTCAGTTTGGTAATGAACGATGCCTTTTCCAGCATGATGGAGCACATTGACATAAGACCCCTTTCACACATGGAGTTTGTTCAGATCCACCTGTCAGTTTTTTTTTGGCGGATCTGAATGAACGCCCCATGCATCCCTATGGGGCATCGGATGTCAGCGGAAACATGTCCGCTGACATCCGATCCGTCCAAACCGGACGGATGGAAACCCTATTTTCCATCCGTCTGGCAGATCAGATTGGATGAGAACGGACAGACGGTCTGTTCCCATCCGATTCCCCCATAAAGATGAATGGGGACCTGACAGCTCTGTCTCCGTACACAGCGCAGAGATACAGCTGCCATCCGCCTGCTCAGCGGATCGATCCCCCGCTGGGCAGACTCCGTATGTGAAAGAGCCCTAAGGCAAAAAGTATAGACTAAGTGGCTTGGGGAACAAAACATCAAAAGTTTTGGGTCCATGGCCAGGAAACTCCCCAGACCTAAGGCTCTCTTCACATACTGGCGTATTGGCCACAATTCTGAATCATTGCAAATTGCGGGAACGCCTGTGCGATTCCCGGAACTTGCAATGGCACCCCAAATGTGGCTCCATTTTGCTGCAATTGTCGCCCGACTAATTGCGGTAAAATCACGCAAACAGAATCGCAGGACGCCTGTCAGTCAAGTCAGGGTAATTGCACAGGTGTCCTGTGATTTGCAATGATTCGGGATCACAGGTAGAATCACGGAGAACGGAGCCTTAACCCTATTGAAAACTTGTGGTCAATCCCGAAGCGGCGAGTGAAGAAAAAAACCCTCACAAATTCTGACAAACTCCAAGCATTGATTATGGAAGAATGGGCGGCCATCAGTCAGGATGTGGCCCAGAAGTTGAGTGACAGCATGCCAGGGCGAATTGCAGAGGTCTTGGAAAAGAAGGGTCAACACTGCAAATATTGACTCTTTGCATAAACCTAATGTAATTGTCAATGAAAGCCTTCAACACTTATGAAATGCTAATAATACTTCAGTATATCATAGTAAAATCTGACAAAAATATCCAAAAACAATGAACAAATCAGTTTAGTTTAATCTAAAGGAGATTTTTTAATATAAAACTGTACAATCAGGTTGCAGATCGTATGGTCAGCTTAAGACTTGCCCAAACTATAGGCCAGTGGTCTCCAAACTGTGACCTGTGGGCCAAAAGCGTCCCTTTGCTCATTTGAATGCAGTCCTTACACTGATACTATTTCTCCCACGGACACCAATGATGGGGCACGGAATCTCCCACTGACACCAAAGATGGAGTACCATTCCTCCCACTGACACCAATGATGGGGTACCATTCCTCCCACTGACACCAATGATGGGGTACTATTCCTCCCACTGACACCAATGATGGGGTACTATTCCTCCCACTGACACCAATGATGGGGCACTATTCCTCCCAATGATGGGGCACTATTCCTCCCACTGACACCAATGATGGGGCACTATTCCTCCCAATGATGGGGCACTATTCCTCCCACTGACACCAATGATGGGGTACTATTCCTCCCAATGATGGGGCACTATTCCTCCTACTGACACCGATGATGGAGTACCATTCCTCCCACTGACACCAATGATGGAGTACCATTCCTCACACTGAAACCAATGATGGGGTACCATTCTTCCCACTGAAACCATTGGTGGGGTACTATTCCTCCCACTGACACCAATGATGGAGTACCATTTCTCCCACTGACACCAATGATGGAGCACTATTCCTCCCACTGACACCAATGATGGGGTACTATTCCTCCCACTGACAAAAACGACGGAGCACAATTCCTTCTACTTAGCCAACAATAAGATACCATTCCTACCACTGACACCAGCGGTGGGGAACTGAATCTCCGACTAACACCAATGATGGGGCACCATTTCTCCTCCTGCAGACCACAGGTGCTATATAATATTTTACGCACACTGACCACCAAACCTGAGACATTGTTACTCCCACTGACACTGGGGCATTTTCTTCTCCAACTGACCACAGCCTGGCCCTCCTAAAGTTTGAAGGACAGTAAACCGGCCCTTTGTTAAAATGTTTGGAGACCCTTGCTATAGCCAATCAAATTTTAGGACATTCGCAATTATCAGACCAACCAGCAACCAATCAGAGCAGATGACAATTCACTCCAATCATACATGTGGTAGAATACTGGAGATGGTTAAGTGGATTTAGCACCACTCCTCATAAAAGTTAATTACGCTTCATATTGCCCAACTGTTTTTTTTTGTCACCTTTGATCTGTGCCAAAAATAAAAAGCAGATAACCTACACCTCTTAAATTTGTTACAGCCTGCAAGGATGGCAGTTACCTGTCACTGCTGAGCCTTCTAACCAAAGCTGGTGGTTGCTACTGTCAGACTCTTGAAAGTGATGCCAATGCCGGGGTGAAACCACACACATGTGACATGCCCACCCTGGAACCTAGCATTGCAAACCTGAATGGAAGCCACAGCTGTGACACATAACGGGTTGAAGTGCAGGGTGTCTGCTAGCCCAGTCATTGGGGCAGGAACCCAGTCCTCAGCCAATGTAAACTTCGACCACAATGACTTCTCCAAAGTGTGTCCAATGCTTTATTTTTTATACTCACCTTTTTACAGACATATGAAGTACAGTCACATGTGTGGGGTCTTTTTCAGATCTTCTCCAGATCTTTTCATGATGCAAAGAGCAGCGCTAAAATGACTTAAACGTTACGGCCGAATTCTACACCAGCCTTTGTCAACCATTTCAACATAGAGGAACCCTTGAAATGACTTTCCTGTCCCAGGGAATCCTTTCTAAAATTTACTATATCTACAACTCATGATAACTTAGTGTGATGGTCAGTGGGGAGAATAATCCTTAACCACTTGCCGACCGCTGCAAGTACATATACTGCAGCGGTCAGCCCCTCACAGGCAAAGTGACGTATGGGTACGTCGCTAGCCTGTGAGGCTCTGGGGAGCGAGCGCGCGCCCCCGGAGGCGCGCTCCCGCTCGGTCACGGACCCCCCCCCCGCGCGTGTGCCCGGCGGACCCGATGTCCGCCGGGCACTCGCGATTGTCCGTGACAGCGGGAGAAAGGCAGGCGGCTGATGTAAGCCTCATGCAAGCCGCCTGTCATTCTCCCCTGTGTATGAATAGTGATCACACGGTTCTACTATGTAGGACCGTTGATCACTGTTCCTACACCTCAAGCCACAGCCAATCACAGTAAGAATCACGCCCCTAGGGACACACACCACCCCTCCCTCTCAAATAAAGTTAATCCCTTCACTACCAGTGTCATTTTACAGTAACAGTGCATATGTATAGCACTGATTACTGTAGTAATGTCACTGGTAACCCCAAAAGTGTCAAAAATGTCAGTCAAGGGTCCGATCTGTCCGCAGATCGCCGCCATTACTCGTTAAAAAAAAAAACAACAAAAATGACAAAAATCTTTCCCTTAGTTAGTAAACGCAGTAAATTTTGCGCAAACCAATCAAAATACGCTTTTCGCAATTTTTTTTACCAAAAATATGTAGCATAAAACAAATTGGCCAAAAATGTTAAAAATTTTGATTTTTTAATTTTTTGGGGGGAATTTCATGTAAAAAAAAATGTAAAAAATTTTGTTATTTTTTCAAAATTGTCGTTTTTTTTTGTTTATAGCGCATGATCAAAAAAAAAAAAAAAAAAAAACGCACAGGTGATCAAATACCACCAAAAGAAAGCTCTGTTTGTGGGAAAAAAAGGACGTCAAATTAGTTTAGGTACAGCGTCGCACGACCGCGCAATTGTCCGTTAAAAGTCACGCAGTGCCGAATCGCAAAATACCCCCTGGTCAGGAAGGGGGTAAAATCTTCCGGGGCTTAAGTGGTTAATACTTGTGGTCATTGGGGAGAATGACCCCCCCCCCCCTTAATAAAAAGGTCAATGTTGTCTGTGGGAACTTTGCTGAGAGGTAGAAATTGCTTATTGCTCAAGGAATCCCTAGCAACCTCCAGAGGAACCTTAGGGTTCCATGGAATCCTAAATGAGAAACCCTGCACTACATCATTACACTGACTACAGTGCTCCATGGAACCCCCATAGTCCTATTCCAAGCATCTCTAGTCTCCACAGTACAGCCTCATCCAAGAAGAAGCTCACTGTGCCGGCAGCATCAAAGAGCCAGGACCTTCTTCTGATCTCCAATTGATCTAAATTGCACCAACCTACTTTATTTGGTAGTAAAACCTGAAGGTTTTTTTTACCTTCATGCATTTTACACATGAAGGTAAAAAAACCTTTTGTGTGCTGCTCCCCTCACAGCCCCCCAATACTCACCTGAGCCCCCTCTAGATCCAGCAACGTGCAGGAGAGCCTTGGCTGTCCTGGAATTCCCTCTCCTCATTGGTTGAGACAGCCATTGGCTCCCGCTGCTGCCAATCACAGCCAGTGCAGACAGAGCAAGCATGCACCAGTGCTCCCATAGCGAGCAGCTTGCTATTGGGGGCACTGGTCAAGGGGAAGGAGCCAAGAGAGCCAGCGGGGGACCCGAGAAGAGAAGGATCGGGGCTGCCTTGTGCAAAACCACTGCACAGAGTAGGTAAGTATAACATATTTGTTATTTTATTAAGGAAAAAAAAAAAAAAAGCCAAACCGTTCATACCACTTTAAAGCAGAACTTTACTCCCCCGATGCCCTAATTCTTTTATTTTTTTTATAATTTGTTCTTACTTTTTATCCTGAATTCAGGTGCTCAACTGTAAAGTGAATCCAGTGTTTCCCTGCTGTATTCCACTGATCCCGCATCACACTTCACCATCTTCCTCAATGACATCATCAGGAGCCGGCTGCCTCTTCCAGGTTATTGCAGCCGACCCCCAATACCGTCCCATCAGGTCTGCCCTACTTCAGATGCTCTCTAATCTGATGCTTCTTGGAATAGCTGACATAGATAACCCAGGGGACTACTAGAGCGGGGAAGACGTTATTCTTGCCTTGGTAAGAATAGAGGGAGGGTGGCGGGCCACACCAACCATGACTGCAGAGGAGGGGGGAGGATTCAGAGGATACAAAGCACTTTAGAGGAATGAAGGTCTACTTTAAGGGCGTGTTGATGGGCTTTTGTTTGATTTAAGCGGGGTTTGCATCCCCAAACAAGTCAATGGTACTGCAAAACTTGGTTAAAAGCAGGTTTAACCACTTTACCACTGGAGGATTTTGCTGTCTTGCGTCCAGGCCACTTTTTGCAATTCGGCACTGTGCGATTTTAACTGACAATTGCGCGGTCGTGTGACGCTGTACCCAAACGAAATTTATGTCCTTTTTTTCCCACAAACAGAGCTTTCTTTTGGTGGTATTTGATCACCTGTGCGATTTTTACTTTTTGCGCTATAAACAAAAAAAAGCATACATTTTGAAAAAACAACAATATTTTTCAAATTTTTTTATATGAAATTCCCCAAAAAAATGTAAAAAATCAAAATTTTTTTTTACATTTTTGGCCAATTTGTTTTCTGCTACCTATGTTTAGTAAAAAAAAAAAAAAAAACAATAAACGTATTTTGATTGGTTTGCGCAAAAGTTATTGCGTTTAATAACTAAGGGAAAGATTTCTGTCATTTTTTTTTTTTTTTTTTAACGAGTAATGGCGGAGATCTGCGATTTTTTTTTGCGGGACTGCGACATTGCGGCGGACAGATCGGACCCTTGACTGACATTTTTGACACTTTTGGGGGTACCAGTGACATTACTGCAGTAATCAGTGCTATACATATGCACTGTTACTGTAATAATGACACTGGCAGGGAAGGGGTTAATTTTATTGGAGAGGGAGGGGTTAATGTATGCCTGGTGCTTACTGACGTGTGTGGGGGGAGGTGACTGAGTGACACCGGGACAGATCGCAGGTTCAGCTATGCTGAACCCTGCAATCTGACCCTGCCTGTCACTTAGGAGATCCGCCCGCTTTGTTTACACAAGTGGGCGGATCTCCACACTCGATTCCCCGACGATCGGGGAAGAGCAGCGGCGATCGCCGCCGCTCCTCCCCTGGCCCGACTCCCCCTGTGACTGAACACAGCGGGAGCGAGCCTCCGGCGGCGCACGCGCGCTGCCGAAGAAGGGGAATGTCTGGTGGCGTAGTACTACATCGCCAGACGTTATCGAGCCACTTTGCCACAGTACTGCTCTAGTGAGCAGTCGGCAAGTGGTTAAGTGCCAGTTCACACTAGTACGACTTGCCAGGCGACTTGGTCAGCCTGACAAGTCGCGGACCGTCGCGGTCCATAGTGAAGTACAGGAACGGTTCTAATAGGAGCGACACAAGTCGCTCCGACTTAGAAAAAAGGGTCCTGTACTACTTCAGGGCGACCTGGAGCGACTTGCATAGACATTCATTTTATGAAGTCCGTGCAAGTCGCGCCGAAGTCTCGGTGCACGCGACTTCACAGGTCGCCCCCGAAGTCGTGCCGCTGCAGTGTGAACCGGCACTAAAAGCAAATCAGAAGTAGGTGAAATGCAAGTCAGAGGGAGGTCAACTGAAGGTCGCAAGCTGGTTGGTAAGTTGACTGGAAACCCCTTGGCTTTTGACATGCATTTGCCCTTCCAGTGCTCCTTGCTGTTAAGACCAGTTTTAGGTGGGGGAAGTGACCATTTTTTGTATTGTTGTTATATTGGTCAGGCAGCTCACTGACACCTTTGCTGCCATTGTGCAATGTCCTGGGTGTTCAGTGTGACCCCGCACCTTTAACCACTTTAGGACCGGAGGATTTTCCTGCTTTACGTCCACTTTGTGCGATTCGGCACTGTGCGACTTTAACTGACAATTGCGCAGTCATGCAATGCCGTACCCAAACGAAATTTACGTTCTTTTTTCCCCACAAACAGAGCTTTCTTTTGGTGGTATTTGATCACCTCTGCGCTTTTCATTTTTTGCGCTATTAATAAAAAAATGCGACAATTTTGAAAAAACAACAATATTTTTCTACTTTGACCGTTAAAAAATATCCAATATATTCAATTTTTGTCATATACTTAGGCCAAAATGTATTTAGCTACATGTCTTTGACAAAAAAATTCTCAATGAGCATATTTTTAACCGCTTTAAGACCGGAAGATTTTACCCCATTCCTGACCAGGCCATATTTTGCGATTCGGCACTGCGTTATTTTAACGGACAATTGAGCGGTCGTGCGATGCTGTACCCAAATTAAAATTTATGTCCTTTTTTCCCCAGAAACAGAGCTTTCTTTTGGTGGCATTTGATCACCTGTGCGATTTTTACTTTTTGCGCTATAAACAAAAAAATAGCGACAATTTTGAAAAAATAACAATATTTTTGACATTTTTTTTATATGAAATTCCCCCCCCCCCCCCCCCCCCAAAAAAAAATGTAAAAATCAAAATTTAACATTTTAGGCCAATTTGTTTTCTGCTACATATTTTTGGTAAAAAAAAAAAAAAAAAATATCGCAATAAGCGCATTTTGATTGGTTTGCGCAAAAGTTATCGCAGCTACTAACTACGAGAAATTTATGTCATTTTTATTGTTTTTTTATTTTTCTAGTAATGGCGGCAATCTGCGATTTTGCTTGCGGGACTGCGACATTGCAGCGGACAGATCGGACCCTTGACTGACATTTTTGACACTTTTGGGGTTACCAGTGACATTACTGCAGTAATCAGTGCTATAAATATGCACTGTTACTGTAAAAATTACACTGGCAGGGAAGGGGTTAACTTTTATTGGTGATCATGGGGTTAATGTATGCCTGGTGCTTACTGACATGTGTGGGGGGAGGGGGACTGAGTGACACAGGGACAGATCGCAGGTTCAGCTATGCTGAATCCTGTAATCTGACCCTGCCTGTCACTTAGGAGATCCGCCCGCTTTGTTTACACAAGCTGGCGGATCTCCTCACTCGATCCCCGACGATTGGGGGAAGAGCGGCGGTGATCACCGACTCTCCTCCCCTGGCCCAACTCCCGCTGTGACTGAATAGAGCGGGAGCGAGCCTCCGGCGGCACGCACGCGCCGCCCACAAGGGGAGGAGTCCAGCGACGTAGACCTACGTCGCTGGACGATAACGAACCACTTTGCCGCAGTACACTCCATGCGAGCGGTCGGCAAGTGGTTAAGGAGGGGTGGGCTCCCTCCAGTCACCTGTCCTCCATCTATCCATCAGAATACATGTGCTTCCACTGTGGAGACTCTTTAAAAAGCTAGAGTTAGGGTCTGCAGAGATCAGGATGCCTTGCCGTGGCCTGCAGCTTACGCATGTATTTGCAAATGTGTGCAACTAAACCCCTGTTTTTTTAACGCATACTGTAAGACAGGTTAATTCGGTTGGTTGCTGGCTGGTTAGTAAGTTGTGACTGGAAACCCCTTGGCTTTTTTTGAAGGTCAAATGCACCCGTCAATGGATTCTGAAGTATCTCAGATTGATACCATCGACAAGCCCAAAGTCCATCAACACAGGCCCTTAAAGTGGAGTTCCGGCCGCAAAATCGCTACATTCGATTTTGTGGCATCTGCTTCCTTATTGTCACCTGAAAAAGAATTGGATATTGCCAAATTTAATTTTTTTTTTTTTACTTACCTTGTTTCAGAAGAAAATATACTCACCTTTCCTTCCACTTCCTCCCTCTGCGGCGTCACTTCCTGTCCCGCAGTGCATCCTGGGAGCTCTTACTCATCACTCCCAGGAGGCAATGGGCAGTGACGTAGACGGCCGGCCGCTCCTCTCATCGCGTTATTTGCAAACAGGAAATGATGCGATGATAGGCGTCCCTATACTATGCCGATCGCATAGTACTGGGCATGCGCGAGATTTCGCGCTGCATTCATCGGCCCCCTCCATCTAGAACCAGGAAGTAGGGCATACATTTGCATACTGCGGCTTCGGGTGACCAGGACAAAGATGGCGGCGCTCAGCAAACTTTTTATAAAGTAAGATTTTATGATTGCCAATCAATTATTAAACTGCTTAAAACCGGATAAGCGGATGTATGAAGGGCGGTGGATCACTGTTTGGGAAGTATTTAAAAAAAAAAAACTATTCTGTGGCCGGAATTCCGCTTTAAGCTGCTTTTCAATTCCCAATGACTTGTATGGTGACGGTAATGAAAGTCCATACACGCAGGCCTTTACTAGGTTGAGCAACAGTTATGGGCAGCTTTGTGAGCTGAGGGGCTGATCCAGTTGTTACAGCTAAATGACAACTAGAAGTGGCACGCTCCCAGCACAGTATACGGCTTATCAGGGAGGTTTGGATGACAGCCTGGCTCCAAACAGACTATTCGGATTAATATTTGACCACAATGTACTCCTACTTCCCTGATCTAATCTACAGCGGAGAGCAGAATGTGGATACTAAGGAAAGATCAGCAGTCCTTATCTGTCTATAGCAGAGTTATCCTGAGAGCCCAGCCTTCCCATCCACTTCCTGGACTTCTCCCGGGGTGCCTGGTGGTAATGCTGCACAGAACTGGGGCCTAGACAAACGTCTACGCTGGTCTATGGAAGCGGTGAGCTCCTATCAGGATGATGCAGTGGAGCGGGGTGAACACAGACACCGCAGTCACATGCCTCCTGCATTTGGTAAGGCCCTGTTCACACCTGAGCGTTTTTCAGCTCGTAAAACGCTCATCTCTGAAGTCTCAAAATGCCCAGCAAGCAAAATCCCAGGGGTATGTCACTCGCTCCCGCCCCCGTTCGTTCCCTGGGGAGCTATCGCGAGTGACCGGCGGCTCCGATGTCCGCCAGCCACTCGCGATCTCCCGCTGTAGAGGGAGAAAGAGAGACGGCTGATGTAAACACAGCCGTCTGTCATTCTCCCTGAAGTAATGACAGAGGCTATGCGATCCTGCTATGTATGATCGTATGTCTCTGAGATTACTTCACAAGCCCCCCCACAGTTAGAATCACGCCCCTAGGGACACACGTAACCCCCTGATCGCCAGTAAAGTTAACCCCTTCCCTGCCAGTGTCATTTTAATGTGCATATGTATAGCACTGATTACTGTAGTAATGTCACTGGTACCCCCAAAAGTGTCAAAAATTTCCGTCAGGTGTCCGATCTGGCCGCCGCAATGTCGCAGTCCTGCAAAAAAAAGCGCAGATCGCTGCCATTACTAGTATAAAAAAAAAACAAAAAACAATAAACATACACCACCACAATGGATTTGAAATGAAACAAACAAGATGTGTTTTAACTGCAGACTTTCAGCTTTAATTTGAGGGTATTTACATCCAAATCAGGTGACCGTTGTAGGAATTACAACAGTTTGTATATGTGCCTCCCACTTTTTAAGGGACCAAAAGTAATGGGACAATTGGCTGCTCAGCTGTTCCATGGCCAGGTGTGTGTTATTCCCTCTTTATTCTATTTACAAGAAGTCTTCTCTTGATTGTTGACTTTGACACACATACACCTACCTCCTGGAGTGTGTTCTTGATCTGGCCAACTGTTGTGAAGGGTGTTTTCTTCACCAGGGAAAGAATTCTTCGGTCATCCACACAGTTGTTTTCCGTGGTCTTCAGAGTCTTTTGGTGTTGCTGAGCTCACCGGTGCGTTCTTTCTTTTTAAGGATGTTCCAAACAGTTGATTTGGCCACACCTAATGTTTTTGCTATCTCTCTGATGGGTTTGTTTTGTTTTTTCAGCCCAATGATGTCTTGCTTTACTGATAGTGACAGCTCTTTGGCTCTCATATTGAGAGTTGACAGCAACAGATTCCAAATGCAAATAGCACACTTGAAATGAACTCTGGACCTTTTATCTGCTCCTTGTAAATGGGATAATGAGGGAATAACACACACCTGGCCATGGAACAGCTGAGCAGCCAATTGTCCCGTTACTTTTGGTCCCTTAAAAAGTGGGAGGCACATCTACAAACTGTTGTAATTCCTACACCTTTCACCTGATTTGGATGTAAATACCCTCAAATTAAAGTGGAGTTCCACCCTATTTTTATACTTACCTCCATCTTCTCGCTCCGGGTCACCTGAAAAAGAAATGGATAAATCGCATATTTTTTTTTTTTTTACTTACCTCGTAGCGAAGAAAAAATACTTACCTTACTTCCTACTTCCTTCTTCCTCCTTCCTCGGCCGCAGCCCGTCGTCACTTCCTGGCTCTGCAATGATTCCTGGGAGCTGAACGTCATAGCTCCCAGGAATCATTGCGCCTGCACCGGCCCCGACGTCAGTTCCGGGTCGCGCGCGTCATCCCCTTCTAAACAGCTTCTGGGCATGCCCAGAAGCTGTAGAGGGATGACGCGCGCGACCCGGAAGTGACGTCGGGGCCGGCGCAGAGCATCGTGGGACCAAAGAAGGCGGAAGAAGACGCCGAAGGGGATCTCGCTGGCTTCAAGCTGCCCACATCTGAGATGGCAGCGCTGGACAAGACGTTTGCAAGGTAAGTATTTGTCCTAACAGGTAAGTGCAACCCGGGACAGATCAGAGGCTAGCCATTGTGGAATGCACTAGCCCTGACTGTCCCGGGGGTATTAAAAAAAAAAAAAAAAAATCCAGGGTGGAACTCCGCTTTAAAGCTGAAAGTCTGAAAAGCACATCTTGTTTGTTTCATTTCAAATCCATTGTGGTGGTGAATAGAGCCAAAAAGATTAGAATTGGGGGTTTTAAATAAACTATAGTTATTTCTGTTATAGAGTGTATATATTTTTTAGATTGGGCGTCTACAATAATACGATCACCTACATCAGTATACAAATCCTCTGGCAGGTATACCGGCTCCTTCATATGTGAGTCAATCGTTGATTTAGCTCCTTATCCAGAGCGGCCTCCCCTCCCCCCCCCCCTCTCCCCTTCCCTTCCCACGACTATTGTGAAATCAAATAAATGGGAAGTCACGAAATGCTACAAGTTTTTTCTGTGCTGACCAAGCGAATAAAACACTGTAGACTTCATCTGACACCGCTAATGTATAGGCAAACATCACGATCAGTTCCACTTATTTGTAAGCGCTTCATTTACAAGTGCCAGAAAGTAAAAATAAATCCCTATTTGGCAGCCAAGAATGTGAAATGACACCAAACATCGCACAGTACAATGGTCAGCATTGTGGGAACTGCAACTCGTGAACGGCACTAAATGCACTTGGAACTCTTCATCAGAAAGAATGAAAAGAAAAAAAGAAAAATAAAGTAAGAGCAACCTAAAGAGAACCTGTCACCAGCATATAAAAATTCCAGTATTTTAAACGCTTACTTGCTCATAAATTATTTTATTCATCTGCAATGTGCCCTTGAACATGCCAGGAAATGTCCTTATTTCAGGAATAGTCAATTCCCTTAGCATAGTCCCATCTTATGTGAAGATTGTCTTTTAAATAAATGGTCAAGCAAGTGGTCCACCTTAAATGAAGCCTGAACTGATGGGGTTATTGTAGTTTAATGCCTCGTTTCCACTGAGTGGTACGGTACGGTTCAGTACAGTTCGGTTCAGTACGGTATGGTTCGGAACGGTACACCTTGCGTTTCCACTGCCAATAGTACCCTTTCATGATAGGTGTGGTGTAGAAAGAAAGCTGGGATTGACGATTCTCTGTCAACCAATCAAAGTTCTGCAGAGTGTAGCTCCACCCTGTTGGTACGGTACTAATGTGCTTGGTACCCCAACGAAAGGGTCCCAAAAAAGTGGTTCGGTACGGTTCGGAATTAGGGTACCATTCATAATGGAAACGGCAAAAATTGCGTACCGTACCGAACCATACCGTACCCCTCAGTGGAAACGAGCCATAAAAGTTCACAGAAGAGGAAAGCCACTCAGGTGTATAGAGTCTAGTAATCAGCGGTCGGGTGCACGTCAGATCCGTAACTCCGGTAATGATGTGTGCATAGACGATGAGAGACTGCACTCCGACTTAAAATTATGAACGATTTATTGGTCAAAGTAACAGACAAATAAATTCAGAGACAGGAACAAGGTTAACGCATTTCACGGAATGGGATCCGCTTAGTCACAACCACAAAGATACAAAGATACAAGTGGAGTAGCTGCTAAAATAGTGTCCAAACACCTGAAAGCTATCAACACGAATGCAGACAGCTTAGACCATTAATAATCTACGTGTCTCCTGCAGCAAAAAAAACCCCACAAACCAAGAAAGTGAACGCAGACAATGACAAAACGGAAAAGAAAAAAAAAGGAAAAAAGAAGAAAAGAAAAAAAAAGGAAAAAAGAAGAAGAAAAAAAAGGAAAAAGAAGAAAAGAAAAAAAGGAAAAGGAAGAAAAGAAAAAAAGGAAAGGAAAAACCTTCTGCCACGTCTATATAAAATAACAATGCAGTGTGCACATACAAATTACTGCAAACTTTTGGCTAAAACAAAAAGCCACATACAGTGCCTTGCGAAAGTATTCGGCCCCCTTGAACTTTGCAACCTTTTGCCACATTTCAGGCTTCAAACATAAAGATATAAAACTGTAATTTTTTGTGAAGAACCAACAAGTGGGACACAATCATGAAGTGGAACAAAATTCATTGGATATTTCAAACTTTTTTAACAAATAAAAAACTGAAAAATTGGCCTTGCAAAATTATTCAGCCCCCTTAAGTTAATACTTTGTAGCGCCACCTTTTGCTGCGATTACAGCTGTAAGTCGCTTGGGGTATGTCTCTATCAGTTTTGCACATTGAGAGACTGAAATTTCTGCCCATTCCTCTTTGCAAAACAGCTCGAGCTCAGTGAGGTTGGATGGAGAGCGTTTGTGAACAGCAGTTTTCAGTTCTTTCCACAGATTCTCGATTGGATTCAGGTCTGGACTTTGACTTGGCCATTCTTACACCTGGATATGTTTATTTGTGAACCATTCCATTGTAGATTTTGCTTTATGTTTTGGATCATTGTCTTGTTGGAAAACAAATCTCCGTCCCAGTCTCAGGTCTTTTCCAGACGCCATCAGGTTTTCTTCCAGAATGGTCCTGTATTTGGCTCCATCCATCTTCCCATCAATTTTAACCATCTTCCCTGTCCCTGCTGAAGAAAAGCAGGCCCAAACCATGATGCTGCCACCACCATGTTTCACAGTGGGGATGGTGTGTTCAGGGGGATGAGCTGTGTTGCTTTTACACCAAACATAACATTTTGCATTGTTGCCAAAAAGTTTGATTTTGGTTTCATCTGACCAGAGCACCTTCTTCCACATGTTTGGTGTGTCCCAGGTGGCTTGTGGCAAACTTTAAACGACACTTTTTATGGATATCTTTAAGAAATGGCTTTATTCTTGCCACTCTTCCATAAAGACCAGATTTGTGCAGTATACGACTGATTGTTGTCCTATGGACAGAGCCTCCCACCTCAGCTGTAGATCTCTGCAGTTCATCCAGAGTGATCATGGGCCTCTTGGCTGCATCTCTGATCAGTCTTCTCCTTGTATGAGCTGAAAGTTTAGAGGGACGGCCAGGTCTTCGTAGATTTGCAGTGGTCTGATACTCCTTCCATTTCAATATTATCGCTTGCACAGTGCTGCTTGGGATGTTTAAAGCTTGGGAAATCTTTTTGTATCCAAATCCGGTTTTAAACTTCTCCACAACAGTATCTCGGACCTGCCTGGTGTGTTCCTTGTTCTTCATGATGCTCTCTGCGCTTTAAACGGACCTCTGAGACTATCACAGTGCAGGTGCATTTATATGGAGACTTGATGACACACAGGTGGATTCTATTTATCATCATTAGTCATTTAGGTCAACATTGGATCATTCAGAGATCCTCACTGAACTTCTGGAGAGAGTTTGCTGCACTGAAAGTAAAGGGGCTGAATAATTTTACACGCCCAATTTTTCAGTTTTTTATTTGTTAACAAAGTTTGAAATATCCAATAAATTTTGTTCCACTTCATGATTGTGTCCCACTTGTTGTTGATTCTTCACAAAAAATTACAGTTTTATATCTTTATGTCTTTATGTTTGAAGCCTGAAATGTGGCAAAAGGTGGCAAAGTTCAAGGGGGCCGAATACTTTCGCAAGGCACTGTATGAAATAAATGAGAGAAATTAATGTAATCTCATAGGATATTTCATACAAAAAAATGGGGAAGTGATATTAAGAGAAGGAAAAGAATTCTCAAACATAATAAACAAAATTGAGAATAAGAAAAATGAAGATAAGAAGAGGAGAATTAGCATACCTAACATGATACAGATATTAACCACTTGCCGACCGCCGCACGACTATCTACGGCGGCGGTCAGCCCCTCACAGGCAAAGTGACGTAGGTCTACGTCGCTCGCCTGTGAGGGTTTAGGGAGCGAGCGCGCGCCGCCGGAGGCGCGCTCCCGCTCCCGCGTGGTCACGGACCCCCCCCGCGCTTGTGACCGGCGGACCCGATCGCCGCCGGCCACTCTGCGATCGGCGGGGGAGAGGGAGAAAGTCAGGCAGCTTGTGTAAACAAGCTGCCTGTCATTCTCCTCTCTGTATGAGAGATGATCACATGGATCTACTATGTAGATCCATTGATCACTCTGCATACAGTTGAAGCCACAGCCAATCACAGTTAGAATCACGCCCCTAGGGACACACACAGCCCCTCCCTCTCAAATAAAGTTAACCCCTTCACTACCAGTGTATTTTTACAGTAACAGTGCATATATATAGCACTGATTACTGTAGAAATGTCACTGGTAACCCCAAAAGTGTCAAAAATGTCAGTCAAGGGTCCGATCTGTCCGCCGCAATGTCGCAGTACCGCAAAAGAAATCGCAGATCGCCGCCATTACGCGTTAAAAAAAAAACAACAAAAATGACAAAAATCTTTCCCTTTGTTAGTAAACGCAATAACTTTTGCGCAAACCAATCAAAATACGCTTTTTGCGATTTTTTTTACCAAACATAGGTAGCATAAAACAAATTGGCCGAAAATATTAAAAAATTTTGATTTTTACATTTTTTTTGGGGGGAATTTCATATAAAAAAAAGGGAAAAATATTGCTATTTTTGCAAAATTTACGCTCTTTTTTTGTTTATAGCGCGTGATCAAAAAATCGCACAGGTGATCAAATACCACCAAAAGAAAGCTCTGTTTGTGGGAAAAAAAGGACGCCAAATTCGTTTAGGTAAAGCGTCGCACGACCGCGCAATTGTCCGTTAAAGTCACGCAGTGCCGAATCGCAAAATACCCTCTGGTCGTTTAGCAGCCAAATCCTCCGGGGCTTAAGTGGTTAAAAAAATGTACCGTAAATAAATAAATGTAAGGATAATCATATGTGCATCTAATGGTAAAAGACGTCATATAGTGTCAAACAGTATCAAAAAACTCATCTAAAAAACACATGTAAACATGTCCAGTGTCATACAGTAAATGCAATGTAAATATAAAGAAAAAAATGTAAAGAAAAATACATATTTCTGAGATATCCTGTATGTCTGTACTTAAAATCTTCATCTCTATTTTTCTTTTCCCCTCAAAAACTACATCAGTCGGATGAAATTGTAAATTAAAAAAATATGTAGGCCGCCATTGAAGTCTTTCTGAAAATGCTGACTCTCGTTGTAGGTCATGGAGTCCCTGACCTACAACGAGAATGCAGCAGGTGAAGTGGAATTCCTGATTTCCATCCTTGCTTTGGGTCAGTATGAAGTATATAAGTAGTGGGTCATTGGGAAACTGAATATTTTAAAAGAGCCCAGGGCTGCCCCTATCATGCCCTACACTTACCTGATTTCCTTCTTCTCCCCCTTATCCCCTTTTATCTTTCCTCATTCCTTCTGACTTTTCCGTGTTTTTTTTTTTTTTGTCAACCCCCCCCCCCCCCATCCCCTCTTTTTGTCTTCCCTCTTCCCTTCTTCCCTCCTTTCTCCGTACCTTTTAATTTCAGTTCTATACTATAGAGAGATAACCTTAGGCACTATGTGGAATACTATTACCACTTATCTTGCATGATTTATAGATATGTGCGCGTGTGATTGCCCCCAGTGTCCGCTGTGGGGGGACCTGTGGGGAAAAAAAACCCTGTTTGTATCCCTTTTTGACGTTTTTTTGTTTTTTTTTTTACTAAATGTCCAATCCTACATAAGATTGTCACCAGGACTCATTGTTTTTTTTAGGGGATAGTAAGTATTCCTCCTGAAGAAGCGGTCCTTACCTCGAAACATGTGGAGGACCATACATCAAGGTTAATTACATTTTGTGCCCTCAATATCTACAGGGGACACCATATCACCAGCAAGAACCAATCAGAATAAATGCAATTTGTTATATATATATATATATATATAGCTTGTGCTCTTTTAATGCATGAATAAAATGTTCTATTTTTTTATAAAAATAATTGTTACTTCCTGAGTACCGAGATAGTTCATTCTTCCCGTTTTGCCGGGGGCATGATAGGGGCAGCCCCAGGCTCTTTTCAAGATAACTAGTTTGAGAATGATGGTACCTTCACAAATGTATTAGGATAGCTTTTTTGAGGCATACACCTTATCTACGGGAACACATTGTAGTCAATAAACAGCAAGACACCTAGGTAAGTCGAATTGTTAGAAGAAAAGGCTAGCAACAGCAACCTGCATATTTTTTTTAAAATCTCAGGTCTAGCCAAAACACAAATGAATCCCTAGTTACACCCCCCACCCATACAGTATAGAATTCTTGTTTTGTCTAGAGCAGCCTTCCATTTAGGGTTTCCGCCAGAGTGTTGCTAAGGGTTCTATGGGCTGTGGCTGACTGACCTTCCTTCTGATGGTGTTTGCATAATATTGGGTCCAGTGCCCCTTGGCAGATCGTTTCAACAGGCATTCTTCCCACTGGCCGCCAAGGCAAGGGGCATTCTTCCCACTGGCCACCAAGGCAAGGGACATTCTTCCCACTGGCCGCCAAGGCAAGGGACATTCTTCCCACTGGCCGCCAAGGCAAGGGACATTCTTCCCACTGGTCACCAAGGAAAGGGACATTCTTCCCACTGGTCGCCAAGGAAAAGGACATTCTTCCCACTGGCCGCCAAGGAAAAGGACATTCTTCCCACTGGCCGCCAAGGAAAAGGACATTCTTCCCACTGGCCGCCAACTAAAGGGACATTCTTCCCACTGGCCGCCAACTAAAGGGACATTCTTCCCACTGGCCGCCAACTAAAGGGACATTCTTCCCACTGGCCGCCAACTAAAGGGACATTCTTCCCACTGGCCGCCAACTAAAGGGACATTCTTCCCACTGGCCGCCAACTAAAGGGACATTCTTCCCACTGGCCGCCAACTAAAGGGACATTCTTCCCACTGGCTGCCAAGGAAAGGGACATTCTTCCCACTGGCCGCCAAGGAAAGGGACATTCTTCCCACTGGCCGCCAAGGAAAGGGACATTCTTCCCACTGGCCGCCAAGGAAAGGGACATTCTTCCCACTGGCCGCCAAGGAAAGGGACATTCTTCCCACTGGCCGCCAAGGAAAGGGACATTCTTCCCACTGGCCGCCAAGGAAAGGGACATTCTTCCCACTGGCCGCCAAGGAAAGGGACATTCTTCCCACTGGCCGCCGGTCCAGACATGTCCAGACATAGTCTGATCGCTCAGAGGCCCAAGACATTGATCAGTAGTCTGGACTCTTCCAGTGTCCAGATCACCTTGAGCAGAATGCTTGCCGAGGACGCCTCCCCAGCCGGACAGGCTGGCATCCGTGGTGGACACTGTCCAATACAAAGGGAGGAAGGATTTAAATCTCCCTTTGCAGGGACCTTGTATGGAACTGTGAAAATGAAACCGCCTCGAAGGTAGACACCATCAGGCCTAGCACCCGCTCGCAAGTCCAGAGGGATGACAATCTGTTGGGACAGCAGGAGACAAATTGTAGCCTGCAATTTCTGGAGTTTGTCCAGAGGAAGGAGCACTCTGGCTAAGACCAGATAGTCCAGCTTTGTGGACGGAACCAGGGCAGACTTCTGAAAATTCAGAATCCAGCCGAACTCCCGCAGAGTTCGTATTGTGATCTCCAGGTTTTCCACCAGAGCAAAAAGGAGAGAGACTCCGCTCACAGGAGATCGGAGCCCACTCTCCCTTCCCTCCAGCACTCTCTTTGGATAGCATAAAAATGTATTTTTCCATGCATCAAATGAATTGCTCTATGCAAGGCAAGAACAAATAAAAAGCACATCAGACATAAATCCACAGAAGTTTCACAGACTGACGCAGCAAAAATATAAAAATAATTAAGAAGCCACCCTCAGGGGTGGTAAAGTATTGTCTCCGGTACAAACAGACTGTAAAAGTAAAGCTTACGCACAAAAACACAGATGGCACACAGAATGTTCCGATATTATGATGAATGCCAAGGCTGAAGAGGTTCCACTCAATACTACTGAAATAAACAAGCTTGGTCTCTTCTGAAAAGCTGAATTCAGGGCACACAGCTAAATACACGGCTAGATGGGTTATGTCCAGCCACTTCTGTGAGTCACAGCATCCCTCCAACCCGCCCAAACTGCATGATTAAGACGGGACACCACTTTTGTGGTGGTGGGGGTGGGGTTAAGGATTAAAGTAGACTGTTAGGCAAATCGTTTACACTTGATCTACTCAAAAAAAAAAGAAAAAAATAATAAATAATCTACCTGCTATGTCTTTAAAACATAGTGGTTGATTAAATAATCCAAGCAGCTTCCAGTTTTTTTTTGTCAAAGCTTAATTGAACAATCTGAAGTTAGAAGCTGATTGGTTTTTAATCACAGCTGCACCAGATTTTGCACTCTCCAGTTTTAGTAAATCAACCCCATAGAGATCAAGGTAGCACCAGGTATCAGAGATGACCTCCACTATTTGAATGACCAGTTCTTGGTGCCCTCACAACTTTTGAAACATACCTTCATTGCTTTTTTCTCTCCACTAGGTTTTCTCTACTTAAGCCCTGTACACACGCAACGATTATCGGCCGACCGATCGTCCGTCTTTTGTCCAGAGTTGTGTTTTGTTGGTTGGAATGTGCCTAGACTGCACACGAATTTTCTCGCCCAACAAAATTCTACTTCAGAAGTGATGTCATGTGTTGGGTTGCTTTCTTTGTGTTCTTTCTTCACTGAGCATGCCCAGTCTTGCTCATCAGATTTTTCCCTGTCGAAATCTGTACTGACTGCACGAAAATCGGCCGTTGTGTTGACGGCCAACAAAGATGTTATAGTCTGCACACCAGATTTTTTTCGGCCGAAAAGTCGGAGTTGGTTGTCGGAAGTATCATACTAACAACCCGAAAATCGGCAGATCGGTCGTCGGACGAAAATTCCCTGCCAATTTTCGACGCGTGTGTACGGGGCTTTAGCCTCTCAGGTGTCTAGCTGCTATGCCTCTTGTGACGAGACCAACCTCGCCACATTGCATTGGAGGAGCCTGGTTGCCCGCCTGCTGCCTTTGGATTATGGACCGGCAGCTAAAGGGCTAATTTTACGGTGCAGAAGGATTTATTTCTCCCTTTCTGCACAGCCGTTCGGTAGATTCTATCTACCGAACAAACAGCCCCTGGTTCTAATTCGTATGGATTTGGTGAATGCAGGGTGACCAGGAGGGTGTTGAACACTGAAAATATGGTTTGGACTACTACAAATGGGACAGTCATATTCAGGAAAAATGTCTCCCTTGTAATATGAAGATTTTTGTTCCCATTTGCCATGAGGTCTCTGAACAGGAAGTCAACTCCTAATATGGTCATTACAGGAAGTTCTGAGGAGACGGGCTGTCTGAGGTGGCTCTCCATTCACCTATTGTCAGGTGTGCTAATGACCTCACCTGTTGTCTGCTAAGGGATGTATTGACACTCAGAGTAATGTGTATTGAGGGCTCATTAGGGAACCATTGTTCTGTATCTGACCAATCCCTGTTGACTAATTTTCAAGTCCTCATTTGCATGGCAGTCCTTCTGGTCAAGTTATCTGACCAATCACTGCTGACTCATTTTCAAGCACTCATTTGCATGGCTGGAGAGGATCTTATTGGGAACTGCAGGTACTGTGCAATTGACCAATGGGAAAGCGGTTGTTGGGGGAAGGATGTTCCAATTTCTGTATAAAAAAGTGTGCTGTGTTCTTCCAATAAATGTTGTTGTTCCTGTTTTACCCTCAACTCTGAGCTTTGTCTCGTTCGTGAGGGGATTCAATGTATGCTGTTGGAGACTGATTGCTAGGAGTGTAAGCTGATGTATGCTTTTCCTGTTCGTCTGCTAGCAGCTATTCGTGAGGTTCCAGGTTGGAGTGCTATTTTGTATCCAGTTCGGGAGTTTGGTGTTCTGCAGTAGCTGTGCCTGTCTCTCAGAAAGGGGCATATCGCCTAAACGGATTTTAACCCCTTGTCTGCTGAAACGGTCCGTTACACCTCTCTAGCACCCTATAGCGATCATAGGTGTATCTTGGTGTATGATGGTTTTAACCAGTGCTTCTATCCTCCACCCTTTCTCCTTCTCCTTACCCTTTTTATATTCTATTGTGTGTTATCTGACATTTCACAGAGCTTTATTTTCTATAAAACATGAATAAAGAAATGCTTGACCGAAAATATGGAGCTGAGGATTCTGCTGTACTCTACGGTAGGAAGCACACCTATCCACAAGACAGGAGAAATGCTCAATTTGGACAAGTGCTACCTGGTGGTGCTGCAGGCAGAAGGATTCCACAGGGGGTGTGAGAGATCAGGAGGGGTTCGAGTCTACTATTGATGATTTTTTTTTTTTTAGGAGGATGGGGTTGGCACAGGGTGTTCGGTTTAAAGAGAAACTCCAGTGCAGACCTTTGTAGCAGCAGTCTGGTGGCACCATGGGTTCTTCTTCTGAACTCTGGGCTCACAGTACTTTATTATATGCGTACTCAGCCCTGGAGTACTGAGAGCCCAGTCTGCGTGATAATGCACACCTGTGGGGGGGTGTCAATGACAAGGCTGGGCTCTCAGGAAACAGGCAGATTTACGTAAATGTGGTTATGCCCCAAGAGGACCGGCAACACTCAACCGTGAAAGAAGCTGAGGACAGCCAGCACTGGAGCATAGAGAGGGTACGTAGAATTTAGAAATATTTTTTTATATACAGAATTTGGAGGGGGGGCACAACACTAAACAAAAAAATAACTGAAGTTCTAATTCAACCTTTAAAGTTGACCCTTGAAAGTCTATGTCCAGGTGGCTTCTTTCATTTGGCCTGTGGGCCGAACAAAAGAAATCTAGGATTCCTCAATCTATGCTAAACAGTGCAGAAGAATTAATCTCTCCGGCTGACTATTGTAACCTGTCAGAATACTTAAACCGTGACTCCAGCTGATTGGTTGCAGTTGCTGTTTAGTCCACAATATTCTCTCTAGCTCCAGGTGGTGACGGCGGAGAGATTAAACTTTGGCTGATTCAGCTGGAAACGGATGAAATTTGATACATGTACGGCTTACTTTAGTAAAGTGGCCATAGATAGATCAAATCTCAGGCTGATTTAGCAGGGACCTGCCAAATTTGGATCCATCTATGGGCAGGCTGGTCATACAACCAGCCTGTCGGATTTTTTACATGCAATCACTGCACAGCAATAGCCATTAGCAGTGATCATTGTGTTCTGCCAGCAGGGAAGACTCCCCGCCGACAGAAAACTATAGCGCTGCGGGAGGGATTCATGGCCAGTGTTGATGCCACCTGTAGTGGCAGGAAAGAAAATTGAATAATCTATGGTTTTAAGTCTGTGGATTTACAATGTGAGAATGGGCAGTAAAGCACAGGTATTGCATACTATTGCGAAGCCAAAAACTGAAGAGACAAGAACTCACTGCTCAAGGTGGTGTAATTGCCTGATGACTCACACCGGTGCATTCCCCCGGCTCGCCTCCGTGAAAACTTGATAAAGGAAAAGGAATTGGCAGCACTCCAGGTTGAGTGAAAATCCAGATTTATTGACTGGACATCCAAATATGACAATGGTGACAAGGTAGACGTGTTTCACACACTGACTGTGTGCTTAATCCATTACCAACGTGGAGTGCTGCCAATTCCTTTTCCTTTATCAAGCCAAAAACTGAGCCCAAGTATGTGGTGGGCAATAACGGCCCCAATGAACAGAAGTGTTGTGATCAAGGCTCATCGCCGAAACGCGTTAGTCATCTTGTCTTTTACTCACTGAAGCGTGATAATAAAGAATTGGAAGATTTACAGAGTTGCCGGCTGTACTTTTGCTTGATATTGTATCCTATGGTGTTTGGAGAGATCACCGCAGCCTGTGCACCTAATGAACATTTCCATTCACTTGATGTTTCCACTGTTTTGAGCAATGTGGTTTTTGTTTGATGAACAGAAGTATTGCAAACTATATATAGAAACTAATTTTTTTTTTCTTTAACATTAACATACATTGATATTTTTATATTCAGCAAATCTATCTTCACCTACATAAATAGAAATGATGTAAAAAACTGATCAAAATCCTTAGATAGCAGATTAACTGGCCAGCTTGTGTTCGGGCAAGCTGTACAAAGCCGGTATGTCTGACCTATGACTGTGTGCAGGTCCTGGAAGAAGTCCAGTGCCCTGTGCCGGATATCTGAGAAGTAAAAGGGGATAAAATGGAATGTAATTACAGAGGGTCATGGAGTTGCATTTAAATGCCGGGGACATCTTGTGACCAACAAACTCCTTGACCTTTTATTGTCCTGTATGCAGCCAGCCAGAACGGCTCTGCCTCCTAATCAGCCCTCATACATCTCACTGTATGGCCTTCAGACAGGGTACATTTACATAAAGCGGAGAAGAAGGGCGCCATTCATGCTTGTACTTATACAGGCTTTCCAACATTTAGTGAGCTGAACTCCATCCCAAGGGGTGTCATTGTTTAGAGCAGCCTTTTTCAACCACGATGCCCAGGCACCCTGGGGTGCCTTGAGGTTTCTTCAGAGGTGCCTTGGCAAAATGCTTAAAAATTAATCAAAAATTGTTTACGAGCCAGCAGGTGGATCACAAAGCCACAGAGTTTTCATTATGCATCATTACGACTTTATAGACACTGGCATACTAACAAGCAATGACGTCATTAAGGTAATAAGGAGGATGTCTGTTGCCTCCACAGCATCCTTGTTTAACCCTCCTGCGTCTCTCTCCCCCAGCACTGCGGTGACATTTGCTGACTGATGGAGAGAAATTGAGGGAGAAGAGAAACATTGGAATACTAGTCAATACCAGTGTGCAAAAGTGTATTTGCTTTGGAAGAATAGTGTGAGAGGAAAAAAGTTTGTTGGGCACTTCTGCTGGGAGATGGGTCCCCAATGCGGGGGTCTTGATGAGAGAAAAGTGACCAGACCGATGACCGGACCTCTGGGGTGCACGGATGCACCATGCCAACACCGAGGGCAACTCTAACAGGCAGAAGCGAAGTCCCGCTGGCAGGCAAGAGAGAAAAAATAGGCGCCGCTGAGTGTGGCAGATGTAACTTAAACTGCATGACAATAACATAGACTTACATAGAAGCTGATGTATATCCTCGTGGCTCTGGGGTCCCTTCTTGGTCCACAGCAGTTCTGTCCTCTGGCTGACCGGCAGCCAGGAGATGACATTGCAGAGGGAACCAATAGGAGGGACTGGATCAAACCGAGGCAGTGGTGGAACGCATGCCTCTGGGATGGACCGCACAAGCGTGATGACGTGGAGGGGTAGTAACGTGTTTCGGAGCATGCGCAGAAGGCCTCCCTCAGACCAATCTGCTTTGGAAGAATAAATCACTTCTAACTTTGGGTGTCCTAATGCCTCGTACACACGCAACGATTGTTGGCCGTGAATTTTTCGGCCAACGTCCAATCGGCCGATTTTCGGCTTGTTAGTATGATGCCTCCGACAACCGACTGCGACTTTTCGGCCGAACAAAATCTGGTGTGCAGGCTATAAAAATTTTGTTGGCCGTCAACACAACGGATGATTTTCCATCAGTCAGTACAGATTTCAGCAGACAAAAATGTGATAAGCAAGACTGGGCATGCTCAGAGAAGAAAAACCACACGAAAAGTAAACCAGAACATGACATCACTTCTGAAGTTGGTTTTTGTTGGCCGATAAAATTCGTGTGCAGTCTAGAGCACATTTTAACCAACACAACAACACTGGACAAAAGACGGCCGATCGGTCGGCCGATAATCGTTGCGTGTGTACGAGGCTTAAGTGTGGATGTTGCTGCATTATGTAAAGCTATTAGAATAGTTTTTTATATTTTAGAATGCTGTGCCTTGAGACTGTCCATGATTTTAAAGGGTGCCTCCACTGAGAAAAGGTTGAGAAACTGGTTTAGACCACCAATTCTTTGCTATCGCGAACCTGAAGTGATACACTGCAATTTGTACCAAAGTGAATTGATGCTCCTGCACTTGAGGGGTTTATGCGACTTGGTTTGATGGAAATGCACAAAGGTAATGCGCTAGGGCTGGTGCGCCCTCTGTACTTTTTCTTTATACCCATTTTCTACAGCTGGCCAAATATTACGCAATTTTCTTTCCTGCAACCACGGGTTGAACAAAAGAAATAGGTTAGATTCTTCCATCAACACAGTGTTTATTGGGGAATCCCTCCCGCAGTGCTATTGTGTTCTGCCAGTCGGGAGCCCCCCCCCGGCAGAATACAATGGTCACTGCTATTGGCTACAGCCGCCAGCAGTAATCCATGAACAAAAAAAAAATTGTACAATAGATCGATTTCAGCACAACCAACCTGCCCTATAGATGGATTGAAAATTTCAATTAATCTATGGCTAGCTTGAATTATACCTACAGGTAAGCTTACAACAAGGCTCACCTGTCTGTACAAAGAACATCTAAACATCAAAGCACATTGAAATTAAAGTGGTTGTAAAAGCAGAAGGATTTTTTATCTTACTGCATTCTATTAGAGCTGCACAATTCTGGATAAAAATGAGAATCACCATTTTTTTTCCCCTTAGAATAAAAATCACGATTCTCGACGTAACATCATGTTTTACATTATACAAAAAAAAAAAAAAAAAATTGGGCTAACTTTACGGTTTATTTTTTTTAATTCATTAAAGTGTATCTTTTCCCAAAAGGAAAGACTTCTGCACATATAAAGTAAAAGATTGCAACGATTGCCATTTTATTCTCTAGGGTCTCTGCTAAAAATGAATATATTATATTGCCATTTTATTCTCTAGGGTCTCTGCTAAAAATGAATATATTATATATATATATATATATATATATATATATATATATATATATATATATATATAAATAAAATATATAAATGTAAAACTGTTTGGGGTTCTAAGTAATTTTCTAGCAAAAAATACTGATTTTAACTTGTAAGCAACAAATGTCATAAAAAGGCTTAGACTTTAAGGCTCCTTTCACACGGGCGGTGCACCCGACGGACTCCATTTTGCTCAGCGGGGATCGATCCGCCGATCCCTGCTGAGCAGGTGGATGACAGCTCCGTCTCCCCTTACTTTGCAGAAACTAAGCTGTCAGATCCCCGCTCTCCTCTATGGGAGATCGGATGAGAACGGACCGCCTGTCCATTTTTATCCAATTTTTTTGAATTGTTGCTCTACATAAAGATGGCCTAGGCTATAAAGGAGATTGCTCAGACCCTGAAACTGAGCTGCAGCACGGTGGCCAAGACCATTCAGCAGTTTTACAGGACAGGTTCCACTAAGAACAGGCCTCGCCATGGTCGACCAAAGAAGTTGAGTGCACGTGCTCAGCGTCATATCCAGAGGTTGTCTTTGGGAAATAGACATATGAGTGCTGCCAGCATTGCTGCAGAGGTTGAAGGGGTGGGGGGTCAGCCTGTCAGTGCTCAGACCATACGCCGCACACTGCATCAAATTGGTCTGCAGGTCATCCCAGAAGGAAGCCTCTTCTAAAGATGATGCACAGGAAAGCCTGAAAACAGTTTTCTGAAGACAAGCTGACTAAGAACATGGATTACTGGAACCATGTCCTGTGGTCTGATGAGACCAAGATAAACTTATTTGGTTCAGATGGTGTCAAGCGTGTGTGGCGGCAACCAGGTAAGGAGTACAAAGACAAGTGTGTCTTGCCTACAGTCATGCATGGTGGTGGGAGTGTCATGGTCTGGGGCTGCATGAGTGCTGCCGGCACTGGGTAGCTACAGTTCATTGAGGGAACCATGAATGCCAACATGTACTGTGACATACTGAAGCAGAGCATGATCCCCTCCCTTCAGAGACTGGGCCGCAGGACAGTATTCCAACATGATAATGACCCCAAACACACCTCCAAGATGATCACTGCCTTGCTAAAGAAGCTGAGGGTAAAGGTGATGATCCAGACCTAAACCCTATTGAGCATCTGTGGGGAATCCTCAAACGGAAGGTGGAAGAGCGCAAGGTCTCCAACATCCACCAGCTCCGTTAGGTCTTCGTGGAGGAGTGGAAGAGGACTCCAGTGGCAACCTGTGAAGCTCTGGTGAACTCCATGCCCAAGAGGGTTAAGGCAGGTCAGGAAAAAAATGGTGGCCACACAAAATATTGACACTTTAGGCCAATTTTGGACATCTTCACTTAGGGGTGTACTCACTTTTGTGGCTAGTGGTTTAGACATTAATGGCTGTGTGTTGAGTTATTTTGAGGGGACAGCAAATTTACACTGTTATACAAGCTGTACACTCACTACTTTACATTGCAGCAAAGTGTAATTTATTCAGTGTTGTCACATGAAAAGAAATAAAATATTTACAAAAATGTGAGGGGTGTACTCACTTTTGTGAAATATTGTATATAGACAGAGACTCCCACCACTGCTTGCCTGCACATTTTTCCTCTCTTGATAAATACTCATGGATCTGTGCAGTCTCCTGTTATCTCCGCCCTCATCCAGCCCCCTCCAGCTCTCCTTGGCTCTCCTATGACTCCTCCCTCCTTCCCTGGCTGGCAAACTCTCAGGAGAGTGAGAGCTGTACATGATGTCATTTACCCCCTAGGCTAATGACCAGTGAAGAAAGAGGAAGTGGGCTGTATAAGGTATTTACCAGCAGAAAAAAAAATGTTTTACTACCAAAAATTAAAGCAACAAGGACAAAGGATTTAATAGATGGAAAGATGAAAAAAAATGACTGAAGGTTTGCTTTAAGGGAGGAAATAAAGTACAAGCACTACCAAGCAGGAATCACAGCCTGTAATGAGCAAATATAGCTGAGCCCATTATACTTATCTAATTACAAAGTGTACAGAGAATCAAGGTTCTTTAACCACAAACACACAATATTAGGATTATTAACATTAAGAGGACCACATTCACATACGGATCTAATAAAAAAAAAAAAAAGAGGCAGCGGGGGTGGATGAGCTCAAGGTGACAGTCAGCAGTGCACCAAACTGCATTGAAGAAGAAACAGCAGTACGTTTTTGATCTGAGCCTTGAAGCGATTGTAAAAATCGTTTTTTTTTTTTTTTAAATAACAAACATGTTATACTTCCCTCCTCTGTGCAGTTGGTTTTGCACAGAGCGGCCCAGATCCTCCTCTTCTCGGGCCCCTCCCTCCTGCTCCTGGCCCCTCCCTTCTGAGTGCCCCCACAGCAAGCAGCTTGCTATGGGGGCACCCGAGCCGAGTCACAGTTCCGTGTGTCCATTCAGACACGAAGCTGTGACCCAGCCCCACCCCCTCTCTTCCCTGATTGGCTGACTGACTTTGATTGACAGCAGCGGAAGCCAATTGCACCGGCAGCTGAGACACTCCTGCAACATTGCTGGATAGAGACAAGCTCAGGTAAGTATTAGGGGGGCTGGGGAGGCTGCACACAGAAGGTTTTTTTATCCTAATGCATAGAACACATTAGGGAAAAAAGAAAAACCTTCTGCCTTTACAATCCCTTTAAAGTGGATGTAAACCCTCACATATACTAAGTGAAGTGAACAGCCTCAGATTATATATATATATATATATATATATATATATATATATATATATATATATATATATATATATATATATATATATATAGAGATGAGAAAAATCTCCCTACATAAAGTTTTACATATATATCTGCTTTCTTCAGCGTTCTATATTCTTTAGAAAGTGAAAATCATGTTACAAATTGTTCTTCCTGTTTCAGCAGAGGGAGGGGAGTCTAGGCATACACTGTGTGACAGCTGATTGGAGGAAAGGCACACACCCCCCTCCACATAGGCAGAGGAAGGCAGGAAGGAAGAAACTTGCAGAGCTGTGCTGTGAATAGACCAGCTCTCTGCGTATGTGTCTCCAAGATCCCTTCCCCGTCACAGCTGCCATTATCTCCTGTGTCGGAGAACCTGTCAGAAATGATCATGCTGATAACAGCAGAAACACTTGGGACTTAAACCGGAGTTCCGGCCTCGGAAACGTTTTTTAAAAAAAAAAAAACCCCGGGACAGTCAGGGCTAGTACATTCCACAATGGATAGCCTCTGAATTGTCCCAGGTTGCACTTACCTTTTAGAAGAAAGACTTACCTTGAAAATTTCTTCTACAGCGCTGCCATCTCAGGTGTGGGCAGCTGAAGCCAGGGCGTCCTCTTCGGTGTCCTCTTCGTCCCAGAATGCCCTGCACCGGCCCCGCTCATCACTTCCAGGGCAGGCGCGTCATCCCTGCACAGCTTCTGGGCATGCCCAGAAGCTGTTCAGCAGGGAATGACGCGCCTGCACCGGAAGTGACGAGCGGGGCCGATGCAGGTGCATTGACTCCTGGGAGCGATAACGTTCAGCTCCCAGGAGTCATCGCAAGCAGGAAGTGACGGCGCGGGCCGCGGCCGCAGAGGGAGGAAGTAGAAGGAAGGGGAGTATAATTTCTTCAAAAACAAGGCAAGAAAAAAATAAAAAATAAAAATCTGGATTATCCATTTCTTTTGCAGGTGATGGTCAGCAAGCGGATGGCCCAAAGTCGTTTTTGAGGCCGGAATTCCGCTTTAAGCTGGATACACACTATACAATTGTTTTTAGGTTTTTTCCTTTAGATTTACCAAAACCATATAATATGAGGTCAAACCTAAACACTTCCCAATTTGTATGCAATCAGGCAGGCCCTTGCACTACATAGTTGAAGGTAAATCTAAAGGAAATCTACCAACAAAAGTTGTATAGTGTGTATCCAGCTTTAGGGCTTTGGAGAGAGATAGGCAAACACTACAGCTATGTGCCCAGGTCAGATTCCATGAATGGGGTTTACATCCACTTTATGTCGGCCATGTATGGATCAAATCTCAGATGGTTCAGCAGGGATCGGCCGAGATTCCATCCATCTATGGGCAGGTTGGTTGTACTGAATTCCATCCAACCAGCCAGTCAGCTTTTTTTTTCATGGGATTACTACCAGCGGCTATAGAGATCATTGTGTTCTGCCGGCAAGGAAGGTTCCCCTCCGGCGGAACACAAAGGCGGCGCGGGATGGATTTCCCCATAGCAACACGGACTGTGATGAGGAGGAAAACCAAGCAATTTTCTTGCCTTACACCCATGGTAGAAGGAAAGAATTGCATCATCTATTAGATGCTTTGCTCAATAAAACCCTGTGCAAGGAGCAAACTGCACCTCTTACATCAACCAATCAGAATACATCCTATATCGGTTGGCCTTCAGGAATGTAAGCCTTGATTGGCTGCCAAGTGGGACTGTACTCTGCTCCTTGTGAATGTTGGCTGAACAATTTTTCTTTTTTTTCTAATGTTACCCCAAGGGAATTTTTGTGCCACAATAGAATTCTTATTTCGGTTTGATACTTTCATATGGATAGATCTTCTACAAATGTTAGGTCTCCAACTGTTCTATGCAAGGGCAGTCTGATTAAAACCCATAAAGCTGAATTCCAAGTATGGTCATTTCTGTATTGTTACTAAAGGCAAATAGACTGTGCACTCTGCAAAGTGCAGTTGCTCCAGAGCTTAGTAAATGAGCAGACGCTCTGCTGACTTCCATCATCCAATCATGTGCAAGCAAAAATGCATTTTTTTTTTTTCTTTGTATGCGATTAGGTATTCTTTGCAAAGTGAAGCTTTACCTCATTTATTAAGCCCTGGAGGAATTGTATTTGCAGAGTTCTCTTCTGAAAACAAACCCGGAAGATAAACCAGGAAAAGATGGATGAGCGCCAGACCAGCAGAAGCAATGACAGCCATCACTGGAGGGCATGGTTTGACACGCAAGTCTTCCATAGACAGACATACCTGAACCCCATCTCCATCCAGCCATGTGCATTAGAGCACATCGCTCTACAGGATAGATATATATATATATATATATATATATATATATATATATATATATATATATATATATATATATATATATATATATATATATATATATATATATATATACAC
The DNA here is from genome assembly GCF_965119305.1 of Pelophylax lessonae. Classification (NCBI taxonomy): domain Eukaryota; kingdom Metazoa; phylum Chordata; class Amphibia; order Anura; family Ranidae; genus Pelophylax; species Pelophylax lessonae. Next base: position 705,725,850 of record NC_138769.1, on the reverse strand, counting down.
ACATACACACAGTGGGTACGGAAAGTATTCAGACCCCCTTAAATTTTTCACTCTTTGTTATATTGCAGCCATTTGCTAAAATCATTTAGGTTCATTCTTCTTCCTCATGAATGTACACATAGCACCCCATACTGACAGAAAAACACAGAATTGTTGACATTGTTGCAGATTTATTAAAAAAGAAAAACTGAAATATCACATGGTCCTAAGTATTCAGACCCTTTGCTGTGACACTCATATATTTAACTCAGGTGCTTTCCATTTCTTCTGATCATCCTTGAGATGGTTCTACACCTTCATTTGAGTCCAGCTGTGTTTGATTATACTGATTGGACTTGATTAGGAAAGCCACACACCCGTCTATATAAGACCTTCCAGATCACAATGCATGTCAGAGCAAATGAGAATCATGAGGTCAAAGGAACTGCCTAAAGAGCTCAGAGACAGAATTGTGGCAAGGCACAGATCTGGCCAAGGTTACAAAAAGATTTCTGCTGCACTTAAGGTTCCTAAGAGCACAGTGGCCTCCATAATCCTCAAATGGAAGACGTTTGGGACGACCAGAACCCTTCCTAGAGCTGGCCGTCTGGCCAAACTGAGCTATCGGGGGAGAAGAGCCTTGGTGAGAGAGGTAAAGAAGAACCCAAAGATCACTGTGGCTGAGCTCCAGAGATGCAGTCAGGAGATGGGAGAAAGTTGTAGAAAGTCAACCATCACTGCAGCCCTCCACCAGTCGGGGCTTTATGGCAGAGTGGCCCGACGGAAGCCTCTCCTCAGTGTAAGACACATGAAAGCCAGCATGGAGTTTGCTAAAAAAAACACCTGAAGGACTCCAAGATGGTGAGAAATAAGATTCTCTGGTCTGATGAGACCAAAATAGAACTTTTTGGCCTTAATTCTAAGCGGTATGTGTGGAGAAAACCAGGCACTGCTCATCACCTGTCCAATACAGTCCCAACAGTGAAGCATGGTGGTGGCAGCATCATGCTGTGGGGGTGTTTTTCAGCTGCAGGGACAGGACGACTGGTTGCAATCGAGGGAAAGATGAATGCGGCCAAGTACAGGGATATCCTGGACAAAAACCTTCTCCAGAGTGCTCTGGACCTCAGACTGGGCCGAAGGTTTACCTTCCAACAAGACAATGACCCTAAGCACACAGCTAAAATAACGAAGGAGTGGCTTCACAACAACTCCGTGACTGTTCTTGAATGGCCCAGCCAGAGCCCTGACTTAAACCCAATTGAGCATCTCTGGAGAGACCTAAAAATGGCTGTCCACCAACGTTTACCATCCAACCTGACAGAACTGGAGAGGATCTGCAAGGAGGAATGGCAGAGGATCCCCAAATCCAGGTGTGAAAGACTTGTTGCATCTTTCCCAAAAAGACTCCTGGCTGTATTAGATCAAAAGGGGGCTTCTACTAAATACTGAGCAAAGGGTCTGAATACTTAGGACCATGTGATATTTCAGTTTTTCTTTTTTAATAAATCTGCAACAATGTCAACAATTCTGTGTTTTTCTGTCATTATGGGGTGCTATGTGTACATTCATGAGGAAGAAGAATGAACTTAAATGATTTTAGCAAATGGCTGCAATATAACAAAGAGTGAGAAATTTAAGGGGGTCTGAATACTTTCTGTACCCACTGTGTATATATTTTTTTTTTTTTCCAGAATTGTTGGTCTTTTTTTGGTTATAGCGCAAAAAAATAAAAACCGCAGAGGTGATCAAATACCACCAAAAGAAAGGACATCAATTTTACGTGGGTATAGCGTCGCACGACCGCGCAATTGTCAGTTAAAGTAACTTAGTGCCGTATCGCAAAAAAAATGGCCTGGTCATTGGGGGGGGGGGGGGGGGGTAAAACCTTAAGTAGTTAATGGCTATATGTAAATTTGGGAGAGAATGGCCCACTTGTTGGCCCATAGGGAGATCAGAGCGGTGTGGTTATTGGAAGTCTAATAGCCGTACAATAAGAGAAGTTATGGCGAGGCCGGTCTTGTCTCCTGAATGTTTATATTAGGGCAGAGACATTCATTAGCTACGGCTGTATAGGTATGCAGCTATAAACGTCTGCAGTAATCACGCCGTACATTCCTGCATCAAATATGTAGCCCTGCCAGAGGCCCTCTTCTCACCCTTTCAGTGCCAGCACCAGCCAGGCCCACGTGGCCGCAGGCTCCTCACCGGATCCTCCCTGGCCACAGTTTGAGGAGCAATGTGCAGTAAGTAGCACAGCTGCTGATCCAAACATTTTACTCGCTAAATCTGTAACAAGCTTAAATTTGATTGGTTGCTTTGGAATATCTAAGGGGATGTGTTTTGGAACACAAGGCCCTTCTAACGTGATTCTAAAGGATTAATAACAAATGTTATACAGTACTTACATGCTCTGTGTAATGGTTTTGCACAGAGCAGCCCAGATTCTCTTCTTTTTGGGTCCCTCGACGCCAGTCCTGGCTCCTCCCCTTGTCAAGTGCCCCCAACAGCAAATCTCTTGCTACAGGGGGCATCCAAACAGGGTTGCTCCTGAGCCACAAGACATTGTCCATTCATATACAGAGCATAGCTCGGCCCCCAGGCCCCCACTCTCTCCGCATTGGCTCACTGGCTGTGATTGACAGCAGCAGGAGCCAGGGTTAGCCAATGAGGAGAGAGAGAGAGAGACCCGGTAGAGCAGCTGCTCTCATGCACATCACTGGATGGAGATGGGTTAAAGGTAATTACAAGAGGGGGCTGGGGGGAGGGGGGGCTGCACCAGCAAATTTGGGGGGGGGGGGGCAGACGAGCGGAGCTTCCCCCATTCTATGCATTAAGGTAAAAGTATTTTGGATGCAGCTCCCCCCTCCTGTACTTACCTGTACCCCATCTCCACCCAGCGATGTGCATGAGAGCAGCTTCTCTACTGGATCTCTCTCTCTCTCTCCTCATTGGCTAACCCTGGCTCCTGCTGCTGTCAATCACAGCCAATGCAGAAAGAGTGGAGAGTGGAGCCGAGCCATGCTCTTCTGTGTGTGAATGGACAATGTCTTGTGGCTCAGGAGCAAGCCTGTTTGTATGCCCCCCGTAGAAAGAGATTTGCTGTGGGGGGCACTTGACAAGGGGATGAGCCAGGACTGCCGGGGGGGGGGGGGGGACCAGAGGGGGACCTGGTTTTGTTCCCCGCAGCAAACTGAGCCAGAAGTTCACCCCCTCCATTCCTTCCCCTGCAGCCTTCTGGGACACTTCACAGGTCCCAGAAGAT